>NW_027356198.1:0-32985 GCF_012295235.1 Primulina huaijiensis | reverse complement strand
TATATATATATGTATGTATATGTGTGTGTGTGTGTGTGTGTGTGTGTGAGAATTTGATGAAGAATGGTAATGTGAATGATGGTGTTGTGTGTCGGTGGCAGCTGAACAACCCATGTGAAATAATTACTACGGCATCTCCCTTCATTTATTGTTACTCTTAGTAACTTTGGTTAAATTTTACCTCAAATGTGTTATCTGAAAACGAGATGAGGTTACTTTGGTCTGGCTTTAATAGTAAATTCATGGTCAAAATCTGGGATTGCTGAATAGGATTTAAAATCTTGAAATTTGAAAGTCATGTGAATGTAATGCATGTATACACAGCAGAAGAATATAGAAAAAAATGAACTTACATGTGAATGTAATAAATATTGACTGGTTTTTGTTTGTTGTTCAGATTGGTAAAAATTGATGAGGATACGCTGAATGAACATGAGGTGGATGACCCAGAAAAGGTTGCAAGGATGGTTGAAATGTAGGTGATCTTTTATGACATTTTACCTTAAAATTCCATGTTTTGTAAAACTTGAAAATTGGCTTTTCCTAGCACAAGGTGGTGCAGCTCGGTTTTTTTTTTTCTCATGGATACGTAAATACTTCCTATCAAAAGCATGCAACTATTTTTTTATTTAGAGAATTTTAACGGCAAATTTCTAGCCTCATTATTGTCCTTTGAGCACTCACTGTCGTTGCGTCGTGCCAAGAAATTAGAAGAGGGACGGCTTCGTATTTTGAGGATTAAAACTTTTATTTATTAACTGTTATTTCACTTGTGGTCCTCTTAATTGAATGCCACCGTGTTTTATTTCGAGCAGACCTACGCAACTGACGTGTGGTCTGTGTTAATAACAAATAAATGGTTTTTTTTTTAATTTTTAACAATTTCATCTGTTACAGTAACAAATGGGTCAAGTGGGGTCTCTTTCCTAAATCCGTTTCTCACATGCTCATTTTTGGTCGTTCGTTCACGTTCTTTATTCGGTGGTTGTCTTATTTTCAATGCGTTTTTATTTTCCTCCACATGCAACCATTGTATGGTTAGATTCCTGTTTGCTTCTAGTTTAATTCCTTTATTTGTTTACTCATAAAACATATCAACAATTATATAAAGTAATATATACCTTTGTTTGGGTGACTTTGGATGGGCTAAATTGTCCATGGCTGTTAACACTTTGCTTTGAAATTTTTACCGCACTTTAATCACTTTACTTCTGCTGTCACATTCTGTAAAAGAGTCATTTGATTCTAGTCATGTGTACGTAACTGTGTGACAGTACATGTGCATGCCAAAAAAGTGACAAGAAGCGTAAGAACACTTGGTTGTGACTAAGTGGATTGATTACATTTGGATCATAATATATGTACATAATATCTATACGTGATTTACATTACTCAACCTTAAATAATGCACCAGTTGTATATTATGAAGCGTCACATAATCAACTATGTCCAATAATGCATGAGTTAGAAGCGAATCAGGAGATGAGGCTGGGGTGATCTTATATGTTTGAGAAATTAAATCCGAGTTATCAATAAAGACTCAACGTAAAGTTGCGACCCCCCCCCCCCCCCCCACTTAGGACCTGTAATCTTGATGAAATAACTAGGGTGATGACTGTAATTTTGTGTTGATAAATCTTTGAATTGATAGGGCCACTCGAAACAGCACAGAGAGGCGAAAGCTTGGATTTTTCTCATGTGGAACTGGTAATCCTATTGATGACTGCTGGCGTTGCGACCCCAACTGGCAAAAAAACCGCAAGAGACTAGCCGACTGTGGGATTGGTTTTGGGCGCAATGCCATTGGCGGCCGTGATGGCAGATTCTACATTGTCACCGATTCTGGACATGACGATCCAGTTAACCCCAGGCCTGGCACCCTACGCCATGCTGTCATCCAAAATCAGCCTCTCTGGATTGTGTTCAAACGTGACATGGTCATAACATTGAAGCAAGAACTCATCATGAACAGCTTCAAGACCATTGATGGCCGTGGCGTCAACGTCCACATCGCTAACGGGGCCTGCCTCACAATCCAATTCGTGACCAATGTCATAATCCATGGCCTTCATATCCATGACTGCAAACCAACGGGAAATGCCATGGTGAGAAGCTCACCTTCTCATTATGGTTGGAGGACTATGGCTGATGGAGATGCCATTTCAATCTTTGGTTCGAGTCATATCTGGGTCGATCACAACTCGCTCTCTAACTGTGCTGATGGCCTTGTGGATGCTGTCATGGGGTCTACTGCTATTACCATTTCTAACAACTATTTCACCCATCACAACGAGGTTTGCCTGTAACTATCAAATGCTTTTTTGTTGCTACTAACATTACTGCAGTTTAAGTTACGATTCTTTAAATACAGGTTATGCTGTTGGGTCATAGTGATTCTTATGTTAGAGACAAACAAATGCAAGTGACTATTGCCTATAATCACTTTGGAGAAGGCCTCATTCAAAGAATGCCTAGGTAATTCATAGTCGAATTTAAGATTCAGACATATGTTTACTTATCCATTTATACTAATCTTGATATTTTTTTTCAAAACACAATCTGATAACACCTGTATCTTGTAATCACAGGTGCAGACACGGATATTTCCACGTCGTGAACAATGACTATACTCATTGGGAGATGTATGCTATCGGTGGAAGTGCTAACCCAACAATCAACAGCCAGGGCAACAGATATCTTGCGCCAGTTAATCCTTTTGCCAAAGAGGTTACAAAACTTCCGACTTTTTCAATGTCCCCAAACGATATATACTTCTATTCAAAACAAGGTTAACGTTCCGATTTTTATCAGGTGACTAAGAGGGTTGAAACAGCAGAAAGCCAATGGAAGGGTTGGAACTGGAGATCAGAAGGCGACCTCATGTTAAATGGAGCTTATTTTACTCCATCTGGAGCTGGAGCTTCAGCTAGCTACGCTAGAGCTTCAAGCTTGGGTGCTAAGTCTTCCTCCATGATTGGACCGATTACTTCTGGTGCAGGTGTCCTTAACTGTCGCCGCGGCCACCAGTGCTAATGCACAGTCTTACACTTGCCACATAAATATTGAAAGGGAGTCTTTTATTCTTCGTTTTCACCACTTCTTTTCCCACTCTTTTTACTGTCACTGTCCATTTTTACGGCTTCAAAAAACAACCATTCATCCGTTTTTCTGCAATTGTTTACTCCATCATTTGGAAGTGTACATTTTTTACACATGTCCAACACAACCATTACTGTGCAACCTCGGCCTGCTTTAGTCGAAAGAAGAAAAACCCAGTATTCTGGTAGTAAGCGCCGAAGCGTTGTTCGAGTATTCTTCAAGATTTCTCAGGTTCATCCATTTCCTAACGAGAACGATTTGCCTCGCCTCTTCTCTCTACATATATATAGATGTCTGCAATTAGTCTTGTTGTTCAGTTTACATAATTGTGTTGGCATTTGGTCTTTTATAGTTACGAAATGATATATAGCGTGTAATTTTTTCTCGCTTCTTTTAGTTTCTTTGAGTCATACAAGCTCTATAGCGTGAATGTTAAAATTGCTAATTTATGAAAACAAGAACTTTTGAAACAGATGTCTTTCTTTCAATTTGTCTTTGTCTATGTCTATGTCTATGTCTATGAAAGCAATCTTGCAGTTTTGTATGCTAATATTATACCAGGCATTGTCGTTCACAAAAATTACTTGGTTAAAATCATTGTCTCACAATTTGTAGCATTGATGCTAGCCACTTAATCAAAAGATGGAGATGGATGAAAGATTTGGGATAAGTAATGAGGAACTTTAACAAATTAAATTAGTAAAATATCCTCAAAGAATCAAAGTTCAAATGCCAATTTCATCTAGATAGTCTAACCAGAAGTGAAGTTAACAGGTCTTGAATTATATAGATATACATAGTAGATACAAAATAATGTTATTTTGACCCAAATAACGACATGGAAAAAGAATACATTTGAAATAGAGTAGTTCTATTCTGAAATGGTCTTACGGACGGATCGAATCAGTCCATATCTAGTATAAAAAGTAATATTTTCGAGATCAAAATAATATTTTTTCATAAATCAGATTATAAATGAGATATATCTAAGTTGACATGTGAGTGAGTTTAATAATAGTTTTTGTATTTAAAATATAGGGCCATATGTGAGTGAGAAATCAGACAATATCTAAAATAATACTAGAGTTTTGCTTTACCCTGGTGAAAAGGTGTGATTATTACAGCATGTTAGCACAATTATGTTATTAACTTTAATTATTGCTGTTAGAGAACATTACACAACTACCACAGAGCGATAGACCAGTACAGACAATTAAATTAATTAAAATTAAAATTTTAATTTATACACAACTTCTCACATTTATCACTTATTTTTTCCTACACATCATTTTTCTTATGTTTATGAAAATTATTAGTAATATAGGCTGCAAAGCTACTACAATTTTCTTATCGCAACTTTACCTACGACGCATAATTGTCAGCAGTTTAATTTAAAGAATTAAATTGTTACATTTATCAAGTAGACAAATTATGTACGGGAATAGCACAGAAGTCAATAAAGTAAAATTTACGTACATCTATTATGTACTATTTGCGGTGTTCCTTTAATAAACAGAATGCCCCCACAACATTTATATATGTTTGGTGCATTCATGGCAAATTTTAAGTTTATCTTTCAAAATAACAAACGGGACGTAAATAATATTAATTTAAATCGTGTTTCACCTTACATTTCGCAAGTATGCATGAATGAGAAGCAACAAAGTAGTGCAAAGCAGACAATTAAAGGATCCCTTCTGAAATTTGTACTTTAAAAATATAACATAAATATATGTTTTATTTCCAGTAATTTTTTTTCCAAATCTATCAGAGAAGATGAAAAATTATAGCACACATTGGAATACTCATCACGTGGGCATTATCAATAAAACACAGAGCTTTACATGTGATATGTTTGGGTCCATAGCAGTTTTCATTTACTCACCAACTAGCCCACATGGATTGTGGCCATATCTTAACGGGACTTTCCTTTCTTTTCAGTAATTTTATACATATTAAGATTCAATCAAAGCCCTTGATTAGTGGGTTAGATCAGGTTAAAGTATTCTAGATCTCAGACAAGAATAATCAGTTGCAAAAGAAATTATACCAGGAAGATGTTATTTCTATATACTGAAAAGGGATTAAGTTTATTTTGAAAGATAAAAGTTCTCGTTTGTCAAGACTTTCGATCAATCATGAAAAACTATTTTGTATTAGTTTCTGAAATATTGCTCGGCTGTAAAATTTTAAAGTTAATGTCGTATGCAGTAAAATTATATTTGCGAAATTATTAGTACAAAAAACACAAACATAAAAGAACTATAGAGAATGGAAGTTGTACCAACTCATAGCAGCCAAAGGTTGGCATCTAATTTTTCTGGTAAAGATGACTGAACTTTTGACATCAAAAGACCAACTTCCAGTATTTCTTACTTCATGAGCATAATAATATACCAATTCTTTAATTTCCAATCAACAATATATTAAGCATTATCCGAGATTTTTAAAAGACTTCACTATGACATATAAGGCAAAAATAAGCATTATCCGAGATTTTTAAAAGACTTCACTATGAAATATAAGGCAAAAACTTGTGTGAGACGGTCTCACGGGTCGTATTTTGTGAAACAGATATCTTATTTGGGTCATCTATGAAAAAATATTATTTTTTATGGTAAGATTATTACTTTTTAATGTGAATATCGATACGGTTGACCCGTTTCACAGATAAAAATTCGTGAGACCGTCTCACAAGAGACTTACTCGAAATATAAATTGCGTAAATCTTGCACTTCTACGGTTCAGTCTGAAAAATATATCCAGCCTCTGTAAAGTGCGATTTCACAGGTGCAAGTGGCCTGGAACGGTGAGAAATCTTGTTTTTCTCTTCCTTTGGCATTTCAGCATACTCCTCTTGCACTAGCTAAGCTAGCTTAACAACACAATAATCATGAATGCACTCTTCTTAACAACCCCTCTCAATTTATCCCCTATCCCGAGTCTCAGCTCTTCCACTTATTGTGAGATAAGGGCTTGGGCCTCCTTTTTGGGCTTCCGTCTCTCTTCCGAGGTTGGGCTTAACAACATTTCTCGTAGTAATAGAAATCTTATGATTCCAAAAATGCTCCCCTGAACACGAAAAATACATTTTATTTTATTCCGTCACATCATTTTCCTTACTCTCAGAAGAAATAAAGGGCGGTCGAAAATGGTTGATGTACTTGAATAAGACGGCCATCACAAGTGACGGATGATTAGAATTTTTTTAAATAATCAAACGAAAAATTTCAACAAAGTCTCTAATTTCCTAGCTTCCAATGTTCAACTTTATTGTGATTCTTGAGGTTTCATCCATAAAAGATCCAAGATTGGAGATTTCACGGAAAAAGTCTTGATTTCATTCAAAGAGTAGGAAGTATGTTTAATTCTTGACTCATCTCTTAGGAACATTAACTTGTGCATCACCAAGGCACTCATAGTCCATATAGAGCATCGTCTATGCCTCCTTAATCCGTAGAACAAGGTGTACGGTATATGGAAAATGGAATACAAAATCCCACAAGATCTAATAAGATTACCCAGCAACTGATCCTTTGACAGAAAAATGGGTGGTTATAAGCAAGTCTGAATGTATTTTCACAATAAATAATCAAATTGAGAGTTTATAGATAATTGAACTCTAATAAGAAATATCCTCCGCATTACAGGCATAAGTATGGATGAGAACAGGAAGAGCATAACCAAGCATATCTAAGCTAGCAATTAAGCTCAAACCAGTAAAGGCTTGGGAGAAAAACTATGTGAGGTAGAGTTTTTTTAATTTCATTCAAGTCTGACTTGAGGCTGAGCCTGAATTTAATTCTTTTTAGCTAGCATCTTAATGAGAAAGACAACCCACTAGAAAAAAGAGTGGCAACCGTGATACAACTATTTGTCGGTGAAACAGTCACACTCTTATTCATCTCAGAGAGGGAGAGGAATTTGGTTCTATTGCCAACCAAACATTTTTTGAAGGAAACTTCAGTTTGTCATTTTCACAGTAAATAACCTCGGTACAATTATAAAATTATACCCAGCTCTATGGAAAGCAAGGAACAGCAAACAAAAATTAACATCTTCCATACACAAATTTCCACATTAATTTACAGCAATAGCAGTGTTTATAAATTCGTGAAGCATGATCAAAGTTCTATGTTCAGATATCAAAATTCAGTAAAGCTTTTGTAGTTTAAGGAGAGAAGACCGCTTTACTGAAAGAAAAGCATGAACTAGAAAAACTTACAAGGAGGCAAGAAAAGGGGTTTTTGGTGTTGTATTTGATAAGAAGGCCAGTCAAATTTATCGTAACCATTTCTATTTCTGATCATCAACTCCTTGACACCAAACATTATCCAATTCATTTTCCGCATAAATCAAATAGATATCATAGATTTAAATTACCTGGTAATCCCTTGAGCGCATTGAAACAATCCTCCACCAGCACAGGTCCATTTACCTTCCATTTAGAAAAATTAAATGATCGAACACACACATACAAGCGTGTTTTCCTCACGTTGCCCGTCGGCTGCGACAGCACAACGGCCCTCTCTGCCGCCGCCACCATTTTGCCGCGTATATTGCACTCGAAAGTAATAATATTAGGTCGGGACTAAACAGAGAGAGAAATTATTTCAACATTAATTTTTTATAATTCAATTTATGTATGAATTATAAGTATTTTACTTTTTTGTAAAACTATTTAATGATATAATATTTTATATTAAAATAATAAATAGCAGTTTTAAAAATAATATCCATATATTTAGTTTTTGGTTACTTGAGAACAAATCGCGACCAAAATTCGCTTGGCGGGAAAATAGATTTACCATTACAAATAGAAAATTTTACATAAAACATCGCTTTATACACAGAAAATTTCGCAAATTTTGGGCAAAAATGAAGAACTCAAGCTCAGGTGGAGATCTGCTGAAGCTACTCGAAACCATTAAATCTTCCGAGGCAAGCTTTTTTTGACTGAATTGAATTGCATGTTTTCATATTTTGATTTTTCCTTCTGCTGTTTTTCAAGAATTTGTAGTTACTTTTTGTGGGCGTTGGAGGTTTAGCTAAATAATATAGGGATTTATCTGTCGGATTTAGGTAATCCGATTAATTTAGGTGTAATAGGATAAAGGTGTACATTTTGAACCTAAATTGCTACCTTGTTCTTTCTGTTCTACTCTTCCGTCATTACTAATGTGGAAAATGAGGTGAGGCATTGTTAAAGAGTAATTTACTGAATCCATCTTCAAAATGCAATTTCGTGGAGATTCAATTCCGTGCTTTGAAGCCAGCAGCAAAAGAAAGAAGATGAAACATTGAGAATTAAGCAAACTGAGTCATAGACTCGTATACTGACTAATGAATCAAGAATACATTTTCATCTACAAGTTCCAACTGTACGATTGTAACTAACCAGCCTTCAGAGAGATAAAGAGGGAACTACTTTTGAATGGGCACTTTTTTTTTGAGCCTATTATGTAACAGACACCCGACACTCTGTTTTATTACTACCTTTTTAGAAAGTATAGTAACAGACACTCTGTTTTTATTACTATCGTTTTAGAGGGAACTACTTTTGAATGGGCACTTGTTTTAATTTAAGTGTTTTCTCCTGTTTCTGATGTTTTTGATTGGATTATCATGTGGAATTTCAATTTTTCAGGTTGTTGAGAATCGAATTCAACTGCTTATGGAGTTGGAGGAAGTAGATTTAAGTGAGAATACGGCAGTGAATTCTGTTGTTGAGTATTTAATAGTATCCTAAACACTGACAAAATTATTTTATTCTGCACCATTTTGTTGTATGCATAAATTGTTTTGATGTCATGATGGGTGTTAACGCATATAGTTTTGTTAAGTACCATGGATTTTCAAAATGTTGTGGACGCCCGAAAACATTCTTTGCTCTCACTTTTTACCTTAACTGTTTAGCTATTTTGGGAAGACTTCACTTGTTTGGATGTATCTCAGTGCACGTTGAACAAAACGGTTTTACACGTGGCTGCTAAATGCTTAGAGTTGGATATATCTGGATGCCTAGTACAATTTCTTGTCCTAGGGATAAAAGTAAGCTTTTTGTCTCCCATTGCTAATATTTGGACTGGCAGATATTTTTCATTGCATGCAACTTAATTCTTTAGATCTGAACTCATTAAAGATATGGGATTTTACCATTCTTAGGCCAACGCGTGGTGCAGAAAGCATCTTAAAATGACACTAATGTCGACTGAGGATTCTCCAGAAGAAGACCACTCTAGCTTCTTTTTTCAGGTAAACTCTAGAATTTTCTGCACAAGTGCCAAATTTCCAATCACGTGTTTGTGTTTTTATGACGTCTGTCAACTCTTCTTCAGTTGCTTTTGGATTTGCTCAGCTACTCTGCTGCCAGTTATTCAGCGTTGGCTAGATATCCTGTTTCCATTAGTAAGAACTTGACAGTCAGCATTGATAATTTCATTTCAGAACAGTTATTTCTAACCAAGGAGTTGGCATCTGAAATTAAGGTATTGTCCACTTGCAGTGTTCAGTCACTAGATTTCCAATGCTCGTATTTGGGACTTAGCTAACATCAATGGAGCTTCATGAACATTATTTTTTTCACTCATTCTCTCTCTTTTCTTTTTTAATTTATGTACTTTGTTCATGTTTATTCGACATTTTCCTTAAGTTGTTGGTTCTTCTAGACAACTTACTTCCCGTTAATGCATATACTACTATCCTTTTCCGTTTTTCTTTGGGTCTGAAATAGGCTTGTCGGTTAGTTGAAGAATTTTCTGAAACTTAAAGCTTATTAGATATTTCACTCCCATGATTTCTATTCAGAGAATTCACACTTTAGGGACGGAATTACTGAAGGCAGCATTGGTGACCATTGATGGGGTGACTCGATTATGCAGGGTATATTGTGATGGTGTAAACTGGGATGCATGCCTTGCAAAAACAGAGGATAATAACGTAAGAGATTGCAAAGAGGCTGAAAATGGAGATCATATAATCCAAATAACGAGTTGCACAGTTGAAAAACTATGTGAACTTGGTGTTGTTGCAGCTAATGATGGTGGCAGTCTTGTGAGCCTGTTAAATATGTCGTGGAAAGGGGTAGTTACACTCCTTCAGTTTGGCAAGGGTGCTTTAGCTGTCAAGGTGAATGTAACAAGCGTTATCATGACCTTAATTTCACTTGCTAGGGAGTCGTTTAGATGTGCTGCTCAGACTTTGTCATTTTTGGAGAAGGAAAAAGACTCCGAAGCTGAAGCCAAAAGGATCTTCCGTCTGGCCAAGTTTTACTTGATCAATGCTGTAAGAATTAGCTCACACTACCCATTGCAAGCCTTTCTTGCTTACAAAGAGATCACACTTTGTGTTGTCTTGATATTAACCATCAGAATCTCACTCAGCCAGGTAGAAAATTTAAAATCTGCAAGTGAAATATTATCAGAAATTGTAGAGCCAACATCATTTCACTTGATCAACTCTCTACTAAATTCAACTCAACTGAAACAAGAAGACAAGTTTGAAATCTTGGACTGGCTATTTAGTTGTAGCAGTAATGTGAGTTCGGTGGCTGATGTTGTAAGCAGTGATAACGGTCACATTTCAGTAGATGAAATATTTTCAGTGAGTTGTGATGCTATGAACAAGGATAAAATGCTTTCTCTTGGTCGGGTGTTCTTATTTCTCAATCTCGTGAAAGCTGATCTAGAAGAAGATGTCCGGCTTGGTCTCTCCAGAAAGCTTGGATGGCTTTTGGACATACTTGTAGTTGAAGATGTTTATTCTTTAATTCTTGTTATGCGAATTCCTGTTGTTTGTGGTTCTAGTGAAAAGCACGAACTGGCTTACCGGCCTATGTTTTGTTCTGTTGTTCATGACCTGAAGACTTTCCTGATCATGGCAATCGATTCTAGTGCGACATGGAGTGAAATAGAATCATTCCTGATCGAAAATCTTTTTCACCCTCACTTTTTATGTTGGGAAATTGTTGCTGAACTTTGGTGTTTTGTCTTACGTCATTCCGGGCCTGATATGATGAATGACATTTTTGACAAGCTTTGCTCACTAATATGGATGACGTCTCGAGAATCAGTACTATTTCCTGAGAGTGCTCTTCGAAAAACTGCAAGATTAATTTGTGTTCTTGCAACTGATGGGCCTCAACTGATGGTTGATCGAGTTTACAGTTCAATATTTGAGAGCAACCGAACTCAGTATTCATCTAGTGTGCATACAGCACTACTCATGGAAGGGTTCCCGTTAAATTGCCTTTCAGAAAAGAATAGAAGTACAGCCAAACAAAGAATTGTAACTCAGTATTTTGACCTCTTGGAGAGCTTTGAAGGCCATTCTCCAGGACAGTGTGATTTTGGAGTTTATGGCGGTCCTGTTTTTGCTCTTTCTGCTGCATTGCAGTCTCTGTAAGTATATAGACTACTACGATTATCATTTTCTTAAATTATAAAAGATTTACTTGACAAAGGATTGGATAAAGTCTGATGTTATTAAAGCCCATTTATGCATCTTTAGACAGGTCAGCCTATCTGATACTGAAATGAAGACTTTGAAGTTCCTTGTCTCTATTATTCGCAAGTACAAAACCTCCACAGATGATACAAGTAGGGAGAATTATGTCCGGCTCATTGGTGAATTGCTAGGGATTATTTCTAGCATGAAGCATCTATACTCGTTCGATGAAATGGACGGAGTCATTTCAGAGCTTCAGAATCTCTTTATCTCAAAGCCAGCACTATCAGATAGACAACTTTTTCTATGCAAACCAAATCTAGCTTGTTTCATGGCCGGTCTTGGCCATATGGAATTTTCAGATAGTGAAGACTGTGCCAGAAATTTAGCCACTTGGGAGCTTTTCCACATGATATTGAGGGAACGTCACTGGGCGTTTGTTCATCTTGCAATCACGGCATTTGGGTATTTTGCTGCTCGTACTTCATGCAATCAATTATGGAGATTCCTGCCACAAGATGCTGCATTGTCATTTGATGTGGAGTCTGGAAATGAAGCAGATGAGGAAAGATTCATGTCCAAATTAAAAGAATTCCTGGAGAAGGAAATGGCATGTCAGATGTTACATCCAAGTCTTGATCATTTAGCTATGTTTGTCAAAGAAGGTCGAATGCTGAAACAGATTGTCCAAAAAAACCTGCAAAAACTTGATTCAGGGGTTATTTCGTGTGACATGATGGAACTTGATAAAGAGAGACAACCCAATAAGAAAAGAAAATTTCCCGATGGAATTTGCAGAGGAGTACAATTGCTGCAGACTGGTTTAAAGGTTATGGTTGACGGTATTTCTCAATGTAAACAGGACGGAGACGAACCAATTGAAGCTTGTGAGTTGATTTTGAAACAATTTTCTCGACTTGAAGATGTGATCGCACATTTGCTCAGCTTATCTGGCAGTGAATGAGTGAGTTAATGTACAGCACTGTCCATACTAATCGACAATGGCTTCGAAGATGTGGCATCTTCGACTCTCAAGCAAGGTACATAGAAATGGCATACTTGCATGTGAATGAAGGAAAACGTTCAATGACTAGTTGTCGAGCTGCGTATTGCATCTATTATTGATAAATTGTAAGCCGATATTATTACTGTTCTGGGTTATTTCAACAAATATCGAGTAAATCTAACAATTTCTATACTAAGATTACTGTTTCATCTCCCTCTATTTTTTTTTCCTATTTATAACGGTGGACCAGTAGTCGCTGTTATTCAGTGCACATTAAGTTAGATCTCGCGTTAACGCACATCATATCTTAGTCATGTAAACAACACATGACAAACCTTATACGACAATTCTTTTATGATTATCTGTCAACGTTCACCTATTTTGTCAAAACTAAATTTAAACAATAATAAAATATATCTAATAAGTCAAAAACAGCTTTTTCTCATGTTACCATTTTATTTGTTTGACAAAGAATAATTCGTTTCCAAATCAATCTTACCGAATAATTTATTTAAATATTTGGTTCTCTCCGCATTTGATATTAATATATTGGATCATGAACGTATACCGATTGACAGGCCGGACCTGCCCACTCGTCGAATGGGCTCCAAAAAATAAGAAGTTATATTAATTTTAAATTTTTGTAAAAAACAATTTTAAAATTTCAAGTTCTAGCTAATTTAATTATATAATAATTTTTATGAATTTGATGGTCCAAAATTTTTTTTGGACACCCTTCGAATCATAAACTATATAAAAACTAAAAAATATGTTGAAAAAGATGATATATACAATATAGTAGTGTTATGATGACAATGCCATGTAACCGAGAGCCAATGAATTTTCAATTTTTTATCTTGATTTTTTTTATTCATAATATTTTGAATTTCAATTTTATTAGTGAATCTTGATATGAAACATTCGAAGAAATCATTAAAAATTTGTAATAATGTCCTAGAAATTTATTTCAAACTCATGATAAGGGATGTAGCTAACTTTTAACTTTGTTTTAGTATGCGTATGATATTAACAACTATATCTTTTAATTATTTGAGAATTTTTTCATGAAAAATTGTTAATGAAATTTCTAAACTTTCGTTGTACATTACGTGCGAGAAAATGGTACTAAACAGTTACATGAGATGGTAAAAAAAGAATGTGGTATTTGAGATTTATTTAGAAAGTAGTAGAGAGTTGAATAGATGTAGGAAGTGCGTGTGGAAAGTCACAGAAGATGATGTTGGAGGTATGATAAAGAGGGTGGAGATGAACAAATTTGGTTTCTAACCATTTAGTTCAATGCTTGGTCATGAGGATTTGTTTTTTGAGAATCTACAAACGTTATGAATTTGGATTTAGATGGTTTTTGAGTAAGGATTTGTTTTTTTGAGAATCTACAAACATATATTTTCATTTTATGTCATATTATCGGTCATAGTATGTCACATGATTGGTCAATCCACATTTTTATTCTAATGACTTACATATTTTTTTTTCAATTTTGATTTTTTTAATTGGAGGGCTGATGTGGAATCGGACATGACATCGACATTTTTTAGTATCATGTCACGTCAACATCATTATTACGATGAAAAAATAACTAAAATGGAAAAAAAAAACAATTAGCAGACTTATATATTATGTATAAAATACAATCATATCGTTTAAAGAACTCAAAATTGTAAAAGATTTATTTCTCAAAACAAGATCATCATATATCCCGATATCTCCTAAAACATATATATTTAACTTACACATCGTATAATTTGAAATAGCCATTCAAAAAGTAGAGTGGAGTTTCACGCTATAATCAAAAGATGATAACAAAGATCTTATTATTCGGAAAATTTATAGGTACGTACCAGTTTAAACTAATATTTCTATCATTATAATGCAATTTTTAATTAGAAATTATGAAAAAAAATAAAATTAGATAAAATCCTTGTACTTAAACTTAAAAATTAGGCTGTATGACAAAATTAATTAAGAGAAACTCTAAATTCAAATCAACATGACAACTAACGATCTAGTCCAATGACACATAAACCCTGACCCATGTACTTTCATTCAAAAGAATCCTAAAACCCTAATCTAACTATACTAAAAAAATGTAACTAAAACTACCCAAAACCCCCCATCAATCACCATGCTTCTTCATCCTCATCTGCATCACCTTCTTATGAGAATTCGAATGCAAATCACTTGAAAACGTAGGGCTACAAGCAGGTCGATACTCGGGGTGCAATCGACCGGACTTGTACCGTACCCCACAGGCATTGCACAATGTCTTTGGTCCCATAGGACCAGCCCGCCACAGTGGCGTCTTGTCGACTAGACAATGCTGGCACCTCCTTCCCAAAGGCACCGACTCCTGCACGATTGGGGCGCTTGAGTTGTTTGACAACAGGCAACGGTGGTTTGGCAGATCGTCATAGCCCGCCGTTCTTCGCCTTTTGTTGCTCCGAGTGCCCTTTGGATGTATAATGGGCTCGTCCTCGTTGAGATTGTTATAGTCGTCACCATTGGTTTTGATGGAGTCGAGCAGGGATGTAGGGCTTAGGTGGTTTAACTCCGAGTCGTCCGATAACAACCCGAAGCAACTCTCCAGCGTCGGAAAGGCGTCTTTGTCCATCAACCATTCCAAATCCTCCATAGGATCCTGGAACTCATACGCCATAAGTTAATAAAAGAGAAGTTGAGCTAATAATGATTTGTGCATGCAATCATGCATGCTACTTAATTTGATGACACAAAATTGAAACCACCAATAAATTGATATCTTCTGAGGAAAAGAATCCTATCCCAAAATTTTAAAAAAATATCCAATTCGAGCAGCACTTAACAAAGCAAAATTCTTATAAAAAAAATTTACTCATAAAAATTTGAATATTGTTGTGATTACTATTATTTTTGTTTTTCAATTGAGATCTATTTGTTTAAGGAATTTTTCTGTAGTATTCTGATTTAACTAGAGGATTTTAAAATATATAGTTTATTAATCAGTTTGAATAAATCTCAAATGCTGACAAGGAACAGCTAATTCATGTGGTGACGCACACTGCACCAATCATACTAGATAATTTTGATGACATGTACAACTACTTGCTATTCCCAATAATACCCCGAATAAATAAAATTATAAATCCAAAGACTTCACTCCCCCTCTAGGTTTCCCAAGGCCAGATTCGTCAACCTATTTAAACAAAACAATACAGCGACGTGCGCCGGCAACTGTGACTCCAAATTTTCGTGCAACCGAGTCAAAGCGGTTCTCCGCCTCACTAAACAACCACCGCGGGGAAGCTGCAGGGATGTGATCGGAAACAGAGTAATTTCTCTGGTTTCATGCCTCAATTAGCACAGCTTCCGAATGAAAAAAGTTTGCAGTTTTATTTATTTTCAACTTAAAACGACAAAACCCGATATAGGTGAGACAGACAGGGCAGGAACTTACAGGGAACGCATCGCTCTGAGTTCCAGGTCCAAACGCCATCGTTTTCGCGCTCGAGGGTTCTGAAACGCCACATGTGAAGGTAGAGCTGTCACCTTCCTCAGTGAAATTAAAGAGAAAGTTATCGTCAATCATAAAAGACTCCTCGAATTCGTTCAAAAGCCCCATTCCTTCTTTTGCTTTATATCAATATATTGAAAAATCAATGNATATATATGAGGACCTAACATTTTATGAGTGTTATATAATCTTAAACGAAATTTTCAATATAATATTTGTACGTATTTTTATTATTTTTTGAAAATGAAATTTGTTCAAGATTTCACTTAATATCCGGATACGCGACTTTTACACATGCCCGAATGCGATTTTGAATATCCAACTGACGAGATATTCACAGGCCAAAGGGGAAGGGAGAGAGATCGAGGGAAGGAGGGGAGGATTTTGTTGAACAAATACTAAACAAAAACATAGAGAAATATTTGATTTCCCCCGGTTCTCCCTTTCTCCGATTAGATCGGACCTCTCTCTCCTGTAATTTTGCTGAAAAATTTCTACTTTTCTTTATTTTTTTATTTTTTTTATTTTTCCGTTTCAATCCGAGCGTTTGATTTCTTCAGGAGCGTTGCTTTTCTTTGTCATTTCATTGAATTTGTGTTTGCGCATAGATGCAAATTTCTGCGAGTGTCTGTTCAATTCATGCGTGATCTGATAAAAAATTATTTAGGGCTGAGATTTTAGCCGTGATAGGGATTTTCAATGGCGTCGGCTCAGGTGTCGAGGAAGCAAGGGCATTTAGAAGCTGGAAAAAAGAAGGTTTGCACTTTCAGTCCTGTTCGGTTATTCAAATTGCAGCTTTTTTCAGTGGTTATTGCGTTAAAAATTTGTTATTTTGTTGTAATGATAACTATTTTATGTTGCAATTTTTTGTTTGGGCTTGATGCTTGATTATTGTATTGCGTTTTTAGCATATGCAACAATCTTTGTATTTAGTGAAACTAATAATTTTTTAATCTTGATGTGCTTTTTGTATTCACATTTGTGAGTTCCTGCCGAGTAACTTGTAATCGGATAACCATTGAAGCTCTCTCCACCTTTTTCTGTTGAGAAGCTCGATTATACGTTTGAAATGCGGGCTGGGCTTTATTCCACAAACTGAAACCATGGAACTGGCAACTCAAATTCTTTATTGCGAAATGCAGCCTTGTTCATAATTAAAAGGTTTAGGATCCACGTGTAGAAGTTATACTGCGTAGTGTGAACTCTATGCTAGAACAGACCACTCCACGTTGTCTGGAGATATATTCGTGGAGAGGTGGTCAAAGAATGGAGTTTCCTTCTATTTTTAGAGTAGGAATATATTATATCGGCATTTTATATAAATTATAAATGCGAAATTCATCTTTATCTACTCCTGTTTTTAAGACTCGGTGAGTTCATCACCGTACCTTGTTTTGGAGCTTATCCTTCTTTCTAAGACGTGCCAATACTAGGTTTAATCCTCTTGCTAGGTGCCCGAGCGTGAGAAAATGATGGATGATGGATGAAGTTCTCAATATCATCTACTAAAAACTGAATTTTTCTTAGTCGATGTATTTGAACTTGGACACACCTCTTTTTCAGTGACAATTTTTGCATCGTCAAAATCTCGAGATGTGATTTTAGGTCTCAAATTTACGTGTTCTAAATGTGCTTCAGCATGACATAAGGAGTGCATATTTTCTTCTTTGTTAATATTTCGTTTGACTTTTTGTAATTATGCTGCAGTTTGAAGAGTTTCGACAAAAGAAAGCAGCAGAGAAGGCTAAGAAAGCTGCATCCACGTCACAACTTCAAGTTTCAGATGGTCTTCAACTTGAAAAGCAAACATCAGAGGAAGAAGTTTTTGCAGATTCTAGTGGAGTTGGTATTTCTTTTGATAATCTTGCTGAAGGTCATGTAGAGCCTTCAGTTGTTATTGCAAATAACAGGGTTCAGGAAAATGAAACCGACTTTAGTAGTGATTTTAGTTGTTCCATTGATACAAATACTAAACTTTCTTTATTGGCCAATAACGTCGATGGCAACTTATCTATTCCAAAGCATTCACACTTAATTGGTGACGAGTACAAGGGTGATGCCTATTCTGTGGGTTCGGATAAGCATGAAAGGGCTAACCATGAATTCCTAAATGAAATGAATGGTGATGTATCATCTTCTCAAGTTGCTCCCACTGTTGGAAATGACGACGTTTTGACTCATCGCCCATCATCTAACCAGGAAATTTACCATGCTTCCAGTCACTCTAATGACAATGGGATAGATAATTACCCATCAATTTACGATAATACCCCTGAAAAGGATTTTTTACTTGGTAATTCTGGTACATCTGTTTTTACCCCGAATTTTTTGCCTAAGAATTCTATTAGAGCTCTTCTGCAAGACAAGTTGGAGAATGGTGGCTACCTGGGTAATGGCCAAATATCTACACCTTACCAAAGTAAGATTGTGGGGGTTTTTTTAAAAAATAAATATAAAAACTAATTTATGTCCTTTTTTGGGGCATTTCCTTCCTCTCTCCTTTTTTTCCAGAAATTTCTAATTGTGTTTGTTGCATGGTTCTTCTGAATATTTTCCTTGGTCATGCTGTGGGGTCACAGACTCTGTTCGTTCTTCCACAAATATGGTCAGACCTGTGTTTGGAGTCGGACACAATATCCCTGAGTTTCCTGACATGGAGGAGAAGAAGAAATTTAGTGGTTCCACTGGTCATATAGGAGGCTCAGACCGTTCAACTCCATGGAGTTCTAACAATATATATGCTGATTATTCTGATGCCCAGTTATGGTCAAACCGTGCACCACAATGTCCAACTGCATCTGGGAGGAGATCACGTCCTTCTTTCCTTGATTCCATTCAGATTTCAAAAGGTCCTGCATCACCCTCTCCCTTCTTTGGAGCAACAAAAGTTGATTCATCTAATTCCAAGGTCTACCCAATGGATAGTTTGGCCGAATTAGATTCTCCAAAATCTGTGAACTCTGTTATTGCATCTAGCAAAGAGGTTGCCAAATTCAATAATTTCACTGAGAACAAGCATGGTTTTCTTTCACGGAAGCAAAACGAAGATTTTGCTGCTCTGGAACAGGTTTCTTTAAACCCATTTGCGTATTGATTGTTGCTGCATTGATTTTTTTTATGCTTCTTGATATTGTTATATCTTTTTTGCATATTGTTTTTCTACAATGGGTCAATTCAATAACTTCTATATGCTTTTCCCGTAGATAGTTGTCGAATTAACATAATCATAATACAATCTTTAGTTTTAAATTTGTTGTGGTTAGATATATGGATCCCTCGTGCCATTATACTGCATTCTAGAATCCCATTTATTTTTTTTTCGTTTTGGTTTATTGTGTTTCTTATTTCTTTATGCATTTGATGTTTTTTCTTATTCTGTGATCCATCATTCTTTGCCTCTAGGGGTAGGGGGTTGGTTGGGTTTGTGTTGAAAGTGAAGCGTTGACATTGTGATGGATGATTAGGAGCTACAATATCTTTGGCATGTCAGTGAATTCAGTCATTTACTGTCATAAGGATAAGATATTTCTTTGCATAGATGAAATTGAATATTTCATTCGCATGCCCTTTTGGAGAATCTTTTAGAAATGATCATAGAATTAACCTAGTTTATTGTGCTGATGGATTGGACACGCTGCAGTTCTAAGTCGGTGAGGGATGAAATAAGAGTTGAAGTCTCTTTTGACGCATGCTTATAGGAAATGTTGTAGGGGCTATAAACTAATTTGTAAGATCCATGAAATTGATTATTTCGTTGATTTAAGGATGGATTGCTTCCACTTTGTTTCTTGGAACTGATTTATTGTTTGTATTTTGGAGTCAGTTCTGTTTTTCATTTCTTTGCAGCATATAGAGGATTTAACACAAGAGAAATTCTCATTGCAACGTGCTATGGAAACTTCGCGTGCTCTTGCAGAGTCTTTGGCTTCTGAAAATTCAACTTTGACTGATAGCTTTAATCAGCAGGTGTGTACTCGCAATGCTTGTTTCTGAAAAGCTTATGTTTTAACTGCTTGGTGGATTTCATGTTAAAACTGGAATTTAAATGATTAGACATAATTCTATGCCTGTTTTGCATTTGTGTTTTTTCCTTTTTTCTTTTGGTCAAATTAAATTTAATGGACAAGTTTCAACCATTTGGCTGATGATTTTTGTCAATCATGGTAGAAATTTGGTGTCCTCTTGACTTTATATTTTGGGTTCCTATTTTGATTATAAGTACATTATACCATTTACTAGCTGAATATGCAGGACTTCCATTGCTGGGTCCCCATATGCGTGTATGAGAATATATGAGCCATTTTTTGGAGATACCCAGATCAATTTGATAATAATTTTAACTCATTTGTTATTTTGATGAATGCTGAATCTTGACAGGTGGAACATTTTTTATTGTTAGCTCTCTTGTGTTTAAGCAAAACTTATGCCTACTCATTGTTCCCTGTCTTCTTTAAATAGACATGCAGTGCTTACTGGTATTGCTGAACTTCTGGCATTTTCTGGACTCTTGGAGAATCCAAATTTATAAGATTCCATGTTTTATGATACAACATCGTCTATGATCTTGAGTTTTATAAAAACACCGTTGAGACATTTGGTTATTTTCATTATCTTTTTGTTGTGTTCTTAATTTTGTTTATCCAATTCGGTGTTGACCGACCCCGATGCCACTTACTAACTAATGCTTGGATTGCAGTCTTTCTTTCTTTTGATAGCACAAGATATTTATTCTGATGTGACTCTTTTCCTCTTCTCTTCAGGGAAGCCTTGTCAACCAACTGAAGTTTGACTTGGAAAAGTTACAAGAAGAAATCAAAGCTCAACTGGTTAGTGTTGACAGAATAGACTTTGCTTTGATCAAATTTTTGTATCTCATCTTAGTTGACTGCACACATAAGTGTTTATTTTTGCTGGTGTTATATGGTTGTCTTCCAGTGTAGGATGTCTCCATTGTTGGTTTCTCATTATGCTGGCTTGCATATTGATCATGCATAATGTATATAGTTGGTGACGTCTATCTTTCATATTCTATTATGTTATTCATTGTGAGGGATGCTCATTTTAACAACTGTTGTCCTTTTTATAGTTCACAATTTCTGCTCTTTTCAACTCACCATAATCGATTTGTTTGCAGTCTGCCTCTAAGTTGACCCATGAATGTAATGAATTTGTAGGTGGAACTGGAAGCTGTGAAAATCGAATATGCTAATGCTCAATTGGAATGCAATGCAGCTGATGAACGCGCAAAGCTATTGGCTTCTGAAGTTATTGGGTTGGAAGAGAAGGTAATTTGTTGCATAATATAATTCTCACAGTATCACTGTTAAATCTTATTTTTATGGGAGTGTCTAGACTCTAGAGGGTGCCATATATTCATGCTTTATTCAGTTTACATTTTATTTTTCGAGGAGATAGGATATCTACCTCGTTATTGTCTGTGAGACATTTTTCTGCCATAATTCCATTTCTTATAGTTTGACTTCCTGCGGGAAGAATACTGACTACAGTCATATAGATGTAAAGAGTGAAATAGTCATCCCATTTAACGTTACACCAAACTTTGCTTGGAGTTTTATCCTCGTTTCTTCAAATTACATTTCTGTGGTATAACTGTGCATCTAGGCATTACGGTTGAGGTCTAATGAGCTAAAATTGGAGAGGCTTTTGGAAAATTCCCAGGCTGAAGTTTCTTCTTACAGGTATTGTGATTCCTCTTATTGTTAATCACATTCAAATTACTAGAAGAAAAGACTTCATAATTAATGCCCCTTTGATCTCCACAGGAAGAAAATGTCAAGCCTTGAAAAAGATCGGCAAGATCTGCAGTCAACTGTTGATGCTTTACAAGAAGGTATGCGGCTTATGTGCTCTATTGATGTTTCTTTATTCCGAGCAATATATTTAGGAAGTTGAAATGGAGAGAAGCATAAACATGAAATTGTTGAAACTGTCAACACTCTATTTTCTGAACCTTGTCTGATGTTGATCTCCAGATAGTGACTGATTCCAATCATGTGTTGAGTAACTTAGAATTTTTGGTTTTGCTAAAAAAAATTTGAATTTGCAAAGGAGCCCTAGAAAAATCTCGCTTTATCTTAATTATATTAAATTAAGTTCAAAGTTAACTTCGCTGTGACAACATTTTAGCAGCGGAGGTGCTGACTATTCAATTCATCTCCTCTGCCATCTACTTCTTCACAAAAAATTCCATATTCTTCTGCTACTTTTTGTTCTATACAAGACCAGGGAAGATAGGTAAAATGAGTGATTACTGTCAAAAAGAGAGCTAAAGTTTGAATTAAAGAGAGAGGAATGAGTTTTGTCTGCTTTGGTTTTTCATTTTGTGACTCGGTTGCAGCACAAGTGCCTAATGGTTCTCTAAGGTGAAGGGAGTCATGCTAAAAGAAATTCCTGTACTGTTTTTCACCATTATGACTATCATCATCACTGAATTTGGGTCACTCCAATTCTCCAGTTTTTAGCATTAGCCTTAAGACAAAGGTGGTTTTGATTCTGTTGAAGATTTTTGTATTTGAATTGGGTCATTCCAATTGTCGAATTCTCAAGTCAATTAGGACTCTGTATCATTCTTGATTTTGTGTACTTTATCTTTTATTTTTCAGGAATTCTTAGGGTTAGAACATAATGGACTCCAGTTGACTAAATATTCATGTATGAAACTACCAGAAAAGTAAAATAATTTCCTTTTTATCTGTTCGAACCTATTAACTGTCTTCTGGCTGTTGTCTCTCACCTCTCTCTAAACAGATAGTTTAAAGTTCTCATTTTTAGGATCAAAAGGATGAAAATAACTCAAGTGTCTCCGAATTATTTGATATCCAGTATATCTTTTGGCATGTGAACTTTGCGTTATATTTTGACTTACGTGCTGTTTGACATCGATCAATCATTTGCCATTTTCTTGTAAGTCTTACGGTAGTAAATAATTATTTCTTAACATAGTAGCTTGGCCTATTTGTTTTATAATTCATGTCTCATCTCTAAGAACCTGTGGTGGCTATCTCTGTCATCATATGATTAAGAAGAATCTGCACATACATACTATTATATGTGTATAACCTATATTTGATATTTTTCTTATTTTCATTCTGAATTCATTGTGATGTGCTACATAGTAATGATATAATTATCCCCTCATGCAGAGAAAAAGCTGTTACAGGTCAAATTCCGAAAAGCTTCTGCAAGTGGGAGATCTGTCGACATCAAGGAGACATCAACTAATAAGAAAGAAATGTCAACTTCAACAGAGGATCTTGGTATTGATTTCCAATATTTTTCTTCTTTTACTGCTCAAATTTGATGTGAGAGTACTGATCTTCTCTAGAGTTGTATGCTTAGGACTGAAATTTTCTACCAATTTACCCCTGGAAAACCTTATGATGGATTCAATGCCTCTCATCATTACATATCTACATAAAGAAGAACTTGTTAATGTATTTAGATATGTTTGTTCTTTGCATAAACCTAAATGGTTTGTCCTTATTGCCTCTTGAACAGCAACTTCTAGGTCTTTTGTGACCTTGATATTTCATTCTTGGGGTTTTCAGTATCATATTTCAATCAGATAGACCACTATTTCCCGTCTTCTATTGTATTCCTGCCGTTTGGAATCATATGGTTATGTGATTGATTTGTCAATTATGATTAAAAAGAAGTCTGTTGATATATATTCTAGGTAGTGTCCCAGAAGGTTCGAATTTGGACTCCTATGGGACTGAATTGCTCAGAAATGATGATGATCTTAGTCATGAAAACATAATGCTCCACCTTGAAGGTCTACCTTTGACTATTCCTTCTGATCAGACGAGAATGATTCAAAATATTAACACGTTAATCGCAGAGGTAAATTATGTTGGCATTTTGAAACTTTTGTTTTTGTGGATTTGCGTTGGTTAGTTGAAGTATCACTGCAGTTACCATTCCAAGAACCCAGAAGTAACTAGAAGATTTTCCCACTGCAGTTGGCTTTGGAGAAAGATCAATTGATGCAAGCCTTGTCGGCAGAATCATCTCAGAGGTCAAAGCTTTCGGTAATTTTTATTCAATACTGTTTTTGCCCATTGGTGACTGGTGACATCTCAATCATGAAACCTACATTTTATCTTATTGATGATATGGAGTGATGTCTCTTTGTAAGCCATTGTGTATCAACCTGCATAAAAAAAGTATTTTGCATGTTGCCCGTGTTTACTATAAAGTTAGGTAGATCATGGGATCTTACACAAAGACTCAGGACCCGTAAGCAATCAGGAAATTTTGTGCACTATAATAGTAGTCTCTTATGAAGGAACACAATAAGATTAAGGCCTTCAAAAAAGAGAAGCGCTATCCTCTGTTTTAACAATTCACTTCCCAAAATTAGTCCGTTCTCCTTTCTGTGTTTACGGTCTGTTTGATTAGGAGATTTTAGATATGGTCGGAACAATGTGTGAAAAAGTTGCATGTTTTATCTCATAAATACACATTTTAAATTATGTTTTGTGCTGTGAGAAACATGAAGAGTTTATTTTTATAGTCATTTTGATTTGTCTTTTGCATGGTAGATTTTATTTCATTTCATCTACTGCTGTATGAAGGAACTAAACAAGGAACTCACCCGAAAGCTTGAATCTCAAACACAAAGATTAGAACTCTTAATGTCTCAAAGTATGGCAAATGAAAATATCCAACCAAGACAACCAGATCTTCATTCTGAGCATGAAAACACCACATATGCTGATGAAGGAGATGAGGTAATGCATCTGTTACGTTTAGATTGTTCGATTCAGTTGCCTTTAAAATATATTCGATATATTTTCTGTGCTGATTCAGTTGTCGTAATCTGGTGAACCACGACACTTTGAAATAAGTCGGTATACTGATGAAGTAGTATCAAATATAATGGAAAACTTAATTTGGTCCATCGCTCAACTGGGTATAATTTGCACAGTTTAGTGAGAAATGCATATACACGATGATTTTCAACCAAGAACTGAATTATAATATTATATACTGGAAAATTCTCTTTTTGTGCCAATGACTTGTCATTGTTTTGTTTCGAGTAGGTGGTGGAAAGAGTATTGGGATGGATATTGAGGCTATTTCCTGGAGGGCCATCGAAGCAGCGGGCGAGCAAGCGTCTATGATTTGCAATACAGTTTTCAGAGCGCGGCTCATGGTGTGTAGAAACTGTCCTCTCCTCCCTTTTGCGGTTTATGTACTAGGAGTGACCACATGTCCTTTGTTTTTTTTCCCAGAAAGGGGGAAATCTCAACGGGGCCTCCCAAGATGATGTTGAGAGGTTTCTTTTCAAAGTTTGCAATTATTTTGTAGGCCTGTTCTATTTTTTTTTGGGGTATTTAGAATCAGAAATTTTTTTTTGTATTAAAGGGTGTTTTTTGTAGCATTTGCGATACTTCTGCGGGGTATTAATTGTACATGTTACGTATTCTTAGAAATTATTTTGACTACATTAATCTTTAAATCTTATAAAACATGTTTTAACTTTTTTTTTAATATCATAGAACAGTACGTAAGTGTTGTAAAGATTCCATAGACTTTTGATATGAATGTGAGAATGAATTTTACTAATTCGTCCGCTTGTTCCATATTAATTTCTTCAATTTATTTCGTAAATTTTCATATGCTATTATGAATTAATATTTTGTCTCTTGATTGGGTATTTTGCTTGCTAGTTAGTTTCTTGTCAAAAACTATGTTAAGAGAGAACCTCCCTCATTAATTATTTCAGACGCAACATTACAATTTACAAAGCATCTTCTTCATGTGAACGACACCTTGACTCAAGCTACTGTATGATAATTAAATTAAATTGAGTTGCTGTCTATTTGGTGAAACACGGCTAATTAATCCAAGCAAACATCGTCTTGATTCTGAATTTGCTTGTTTATCGTTTATGAATTTGTCTACCAATCTGGTGATAGCAGCTCCAAAATCACCCTCTTGTATATGTCCATCTGGTTTCCCTTTCCATGGGAGTCCAAGTAAATAATTGAATTAAAAAAAAAGAACAAAATATATTCTTCTGTAGCCAAGTTGTATTCACATCATGTCCACTTTAGCAACAGGGCAGTAGCAGCAGATCTCCAATAAATAGTTGCTAAAAGAAAATTTATCTATGACTTGATCTAAGGTAGGGTAATAGACTGCTCCAGCTATTTGATTAAACCTATGGATTTTTACTAATCTAACTACATAATTGTACATTCAGGGGCCGATGATGAGATAGAACAAGAAATGTGGTCACCAAAGAAAATCGAGGAGGTGGATATACGTTGTGAAGTTAACTGGAGAAGAAACATGAAGCTAAATCATGAGCCAAGTCGCTGTTATTCACTACTGCAGGTTTTACACCTCTGAAGTCTGATTCTTGGAAAGAACCACATATATCATCAATGGAGAAGGGGATGCTGCAAAATTAGAGAAGGTTAATCAATCATGAGCTTTAATTATTGTTAATATGTAATTTTTTTTAGTACAAGGTGAGGGTGAAAGAAAGAACCAATGTTGTCTATATATTATAAGATAAGATCGTCTACTATTGAGCTCAGTCTCAAATATTTTGTTCTTTCAGTTAAAAATTTGTTCATTCAGTTGAGCATTTTCCGGAATTGCAACAATAAATTTCTATAATATTAGGAAAAGGAGTTCATTGATTAGGAAAACAGAACTCAAGCTGCTGTATATTTGTACAAGAACGAAAATGATCAGAATTACATTTGACTAACCAACTCCCACTATTTATATTGGTCAATGTATTGACTCTTTCCTAATACAAAAGCACTACTACTTCTAACACTCCCCTCAAGATGTGAGTGAATGTTATGCACTCCCATCTTGACTAGGAGATCTTTAAAATGCGAGGAGAGCAATGGCTTTGATATTATTTACCATGATGATGATGATGATGATGATGATGATGATGATGATGATGATGTGAGCGGACCTCTCATAAAATGGTGACCGCAAAAGGCCAATTAGCTCATGTGAGAGGATGCTCCTGGAAACACGCTGGTCTTTCCCATCAAACAGTGCGTCACAGTGTTTTTCTCGCACAATTTATTTTATATATATATATATTATTTTATATTTCATCATTTTAATTTTTGTTTTCTTTTTTTGGGGTTTTTTTTTACATGTTAATATAGCATAAAAAACACGAATACAAACACAACAGCGGGCATAATTGGTTTTGTTCTAGCTGGAATACAATACAGAAATTTATATTAGCCGATCTCACGAGTCGATTTTGTGAGAAAAATTTATTATTTGATCCAATTTATACCATAAATATTAATTTTATGGATCCAATCGAGTCGTCTTACTTATATATATTTGTGAGACCGTCTCATATTTCTAAATATCAAATCACATTGTAAATTGTTAGATAAAATTGTTAAATTGTTTTGAATTGAAAAAATATATTGTTATTGTTTAAGAAAACGTTTTTAAAATCAGACCAAACTGGTCGGTTCAACCGGAAACCAATCATAAGTCCGATCTGAAACAAACCTATAAACTGTTTTTATACACAATTTTATGATCGGGGCCGATGGGGCTAGAGGTATACCTGGATATGTATGTGAGAGCATTCGGTTCGATAATCAGTTCAATCGATCCAATTATTTTTTTTAAAAAAGTAAACATGTTTGATCACCTGTTTACCAAAAAATTGGTTTACAAGAAGTCAAAAATTTGAAATATGGGTCACACGCTCCATTGATTGTTGAGCACACAATAAATGACGATTGAGTAGATGAAGGAGAGCACTTTTACTAATAATAGAAGAACAAGTGAAGCGTTGCTTCGAGGTTTTACATTAGAAATTAAGGTATCGGTTGAAGTCAAAAATAAAATAATAATAATAATAATAATATAGAGATAAATAATTTAATATAATAAAAAAATAAAAAAATATAGTTAATATAGTATTTGTTTTGATTGATAAATTATAGTTTGTTTGGTTTGGTTGATTAAATTTGAAATAATTTAATGAGAAAAAAAGTATATAAATGAAACTGATCGTGGAGTAATTTGTTAACAAGTTTTACAGTTAATTAACGAAAAAGTTTAGTTTAACTCAATACATGCATACTAAAGTAATTAATGTCAAATATTTATGAGTCGACAACTCAATATATATATAGATTACCTGTCTTTAAACTCAACACAATAATTGAACCTTGAGGAAATCTTCCAACAAAGAGAAACCAAAATCAAGAAATGGGTAGTTCTCAAGCCAAATGCAAGAGAAGTACTCCAAGTGAACAAAACGAGGTGAAAAGTTTGAAGAACAAAATCAGGCTTCTCCGAGATGGGATCAACGAAATCATGGCCATAAGAGAGATTGAGAGCCGAGTTTACGAGGAACAATTGATTGCTTTTGCGGCCAAGCAAGACAAGTGGAAGAGGGAAAAGAGAAGATTGAAAGAAGAGATGAAGAAATTGAGAAAAGAAGAGAGTTCGCCCAAGTATTGCATGAAAAACGTGGATTTCAATATCGAATGGGAAATATTGAAGAGAGATGAGACTTTGGAGAAATGGAAAGAGCTTTATTTTACTATAAAAGTTGAGCTTGATGAGCTTATTCAAAGGACGCATGGAGGTAAAATAACAAAATCAACCACATTTACTTTATATATATTAATTCCCCTTGCTTCAGTGTAGTTTTTTATGTTTCTTGCATAAAGTTTTCATTGAGAATCATCTTGCAATCAGTTAAGTTGAAGTTGGAATCATGTGAGTCATTGGAATCGAAATGCTTTTGCTGTGAATTTGCTGTTGTTTTTGGTTCTTGATTGTTAAACAACTTGATTATATTACCAAAGAAGCAGAAGTGATATTCCATATCAAATCTTTAAACTAAACAAAGCAATCTGTGATATAAGCTATAATTTTTTTTAATATATAAAGTCCATTTGATGTGAAAGTTTGAAAATATTTATAGATAGATATTGCATCCTTCTCCAAATTATTTTCGAGTTTCTTGTTTTTGGCTAAGAGACCACGATTAATTCGAGAATCCGTTGTGCCAAATATATTTACTTGTTTCTTCTTCTTTTGTGTGTGTAGAGGAAAGGCTTTGTTGGGATAGAGAAGAAGAGATACTAGAGGAGCATAAGAAAGAATTGAAAGCCAAGGAAGAAAGAATTGAATATCTTGAAGCAAAGTTAGCATCCATGGAAGATCAAGAAATCAAAAAGCAAAGAGAGGTGGACATACTAAGACAAAGCTTAAGAATTATGAGCCACGGGAAGAAATTAAACAACAAAATCGGCCAAACAGGTGACTAAGGCATATCTTTTGTTGTTAAATGTAATAAATTTAAGGATGTTGGGTCAAGCATGAAGCATAAGCAGAGCATATATCCTCTACTTATGCATATAATAACTTTTGAGCATCAATTTACAAGTACCTTACAAGTTCAAGCAAATATAATTGTAAAAAGCTTACAGAAACCATCAACTTAATTATTTCAAAATTCGTGAATGCTTCAGTTTCACACAAAGCATAATGAACAAGACAAGGCCATGTACAAGGAACAATCATCTAAAACGATGGTGTGGGGGGTGGGGGCTATGTAGCACGGATACCTTAAATTTTTTTTTTTGAAGTATCGGATACCGATACTACACGGATACGGATACGACACGCGGATACGCGTGTCGGATACTTCAAAATCCGTATCGTTGACTTTGTTTAGGGTTGACCAGTCGGATACGTTGTGGACACGGCGAGGACACGCCATGGATACGGCGTGGATACGTTTGGGCAAAATTGCAAATATTTAAAATTTTTAGGGATTAATTAAAAAAAGTAAAATTTCTAAGGACTAAAAGAAAAATAATTTAAAATAAATTAGATTGGGCTTTTAAATCCCTAAATACATTTGTCGGTCTCTTTCATCCTATTTCTGCTCAAAATATTACATCTATCTCTATAATTTTTACTTTTCAATATTAAATTTNATTTTCAAAATTTGACGTGTCGCCGTATCCGTATCGTATTCGATACGATACTCGTACCCGTATCCATGCAACATAGGGTGGGGGTATTGCTTTAATTATAGCAGTCGTTCGGGACTATTTTTGTAATCAAACCTAACTTCAGGGACTTCGATATAATTAATGAACTTAATAGCCCCATAGCATAATAAAGAATCCTAGATCACATCCCACAATATTACATGCCCCTTACCCCTCATGTGCAGCTGAATACCTTTCATGTCATGAACTACCCGCGGAGAAGTATTCTCAGCTAGCAGCCCGGCAATCACTTCATATTCGTTCTCGTTTTGCAAAAACGGATGGTACAAACTGCTAAAGAATCCTAGTGCCCCGTAAACAAACAACTGCAAACTGATTCAACCAGTGTGGAATAATATACTTGTACTCTTTTTGCTGATGTCGTAAAATGTGCATTCTATTCAAATCGATAACTTTTTGTCTGTTACGGGTTCTGACCCACCAACAATCTGATAGTTAGATCTCACATTCTGACATTGTAACAAGAAAGTATTTTCTTAATCTACATGCACAAAATATGCGACATCTTGATATGGTAATTGTAATGTAGTAGAAATCCTCCATATGCTGCCTGAGAGCACTTTCATCTCGAATTGATCGGAATATGTTAATCTCTGTGTTTTATATCTTCTCAACGAGTTCTTTGACTTCTTTCTCTCCTCTCATCTGTTCCACCACAAAACGAAAAAGATGCAACATTAGCACAAAAGTCGAAAGAACCAATCTGCAAGGCTTTACAAGTGGTAAGAAAATTTCTTTACAATCTGGTAGTTTACCAAGCCATTCCAAATGTTAGAAGTTGCTGGAAAAAAAAGTGGATCACCATAATTTTTTTACAAACTAAAAGAAATGACGGAAATATCAAAGGGGAAACGTGAGTTTAGAGCGTTAGAACTTGGGATCTCCCGCTCCCATGTCCAATCCATACCAAAAGTTCTAAGTCAAGAGGCAAAGTCCAACGAATTCTGTAAATCCCTCCTAAAGAAATCCCAAGTTTACATTTGATGCATCCCATAAAAGATGTAGTTGCAACTATTAAGCTTTACTGAGCACTATATATGCAGTATGAACATCAATTGTTACCAAAAAGGTTCAAACAATTATTGACACCAAAAGAAAAATTAGGAATATTTAGGGAAACCTGTAGATTTGGTCTGGGTATATTAACAAATGCTGGAGTTCGAATACTAACAGCATAATCCTTGAATGTCGGTAGATGTATGACTACACTCCTTAAAACCATGTGCTAAAATAATGTTTACCAAACCTCAGAGTTCTTCTAAGTTAAACAAACCTCAGGAGCTAGAATAATAACTATTCAAACTTCAGGAGTGTTTATGTAGCTAGATAAAAATATCAGGGTGTTACAATTTATATTTGAATATAATCTTGATCAAGTAAAGTTGACATCATTTGTGGAGAAGAATGAGCAAGTACATACAAATTCACTGAAAAGAACATCAGGTGTTGCTTCGCCGATAACATCGCCTCTGTGTTCTTCCTCCAAAAGGTCAACAATTTCCTGTAACATTGTATCATACAGTTTATTCCTCATTTTCTTTTGTTAAAAAAACCCAGAAAACTTCGAGACGGTGAAATTAAAGGGTTTCCAACAATCTTTACAAAAAATTTATGTCTTGGCGCAACTACAATTGTATATTTCTTGACGTTTCAAAGCAAACTTCGAATATCTTCACAGTCCATTACTCACCATTGCATTTCTAGGAGGTCCAGCTGCCAAATATACAGGTTGAGCTACATGGCAATAGCCCATCAAACGTGGAACTGTTGGGATTATGTCCCGGTGGTTTACCACTCGCCAACTATCCTTCACTTTCTGCCATCAGTGTCACGCCCCGAGACGGGGTTTGGTTGACACCGGCGTTGCTCTCAAATTTACATTCGAAAACAACAAGTCTCAGAAGTACAGAATTCAGAAACCAGTCTTTTATTCATAATACTGAATATTCAATGTCTGATACAACTCCATTAATAACGTTTTACAGCGGAAATGTAAAACCAGAAATACAATGTCTGAACAGATGCAGCGGAATATAAAATATAAATCAGAACTGAGTACAACGATCTTCATCACCAGCCCCAAAAATGAATCTGCTCTTCTTCTTCTAACTTTTCTTCCTCGTTCTTATCTGAGATGGGTTTGGTGTGTGAGTGATATGGTTGTCACTCAGTAAGCAGGGGCGGGAATAACTCCTAGTTTTCGAAATCCCATTTTACAGAAACAGTAACACAATTACATATAGAAAACTCTTATTTCGGAACAGAAGTCAGAATTCAGAAATCACAGGTTTCAGAACAGAAATCAGAAATAGTAAGCACTGAGCACGTTAGTGAATTTCATGGCTAAACTGATATCAGTCCCCTATATGTTCTCTCTTCTAAGGGGTGAGGCCAGAATCAGAATCAGAATCAAAATTCAGAAATGTTCAGAATATATATTCCTACCATTAGTTCACTATGGAGTTTCAGTGCTTCAAAATCATATATCAGAAATTAAACATACAGAAACTGTGCGTTAAAACAGAATTATCAAACTGATTTCAAGATACTTATATATAAGCCCACTTACCGTAATTTGCTAGAGTTTCGGTTGAAGTCTACTGGAAATCTGGTTGTTCTCGCTACTGGATTTTACAGCTCAAACAAGGCACTCTCTTAGCTCAAAAATTTAAGTAATACTCTCAAGATCTGTGTAACACCAAATCAGAGACTTGAGGGTGTTATTTATAGGCCAAAATCTGACTGTTAGCCTCCCTATTAATGACCATAATCTGCCATTAACAGCCTTTATTCCGTGTTAATGCTTCAGTTATAAGTCTAAGCTGAATCAGTAACTGTCTGCTGGAATTCGCTCTTCT
>NW_027356197.1:0-756 GCF_012295235.1 Primulina huaijiensis | reverse complement strand
TCTACAAACACTTCATTTTTTCCAGGACTCTACCCACAAAATACAAAAATATTTTTCAATTATTGTGCAGAGGTTCCAGCCATGTTGTTTTACTTTCTTCTTTTTTTTTTTTTAATTTTCCTCTGGTTTTACGTCCAGAAACGGGTTCAACGCCTTCTATGAGTCGAGGATATGCTTCCTATCCAATTTTCTTATAAATTGGCAAACAGGGTCTTTTTTAGTCGGATTCCCAAGACTATGACGCTCATCTTGGAATTTTATTCATAAACGGAGAAGTTCAACATGCACATGTCTACTAGAATGTGTCTCAAGAGTCAATAAGATGTTATCTAAAGACTCCTCACTCAGCCCATTCTTAATGAAACCAATTTTATCTTCTCTGTTATTGAAAACACATCCCAAAGATCTGCATCGTTTGTCACAAGTCCATCTTGCACACTTATGACAAACTCCTAAACTTTTGGCCCTTCGTTTTTTCGCATAAGTGCTTTTTCCTAATCCATGCAAATACCGAATGAGCAATGATTGTGGAACTTCTCCTCCTAATCAAACCTTAGCTTCTATTACAAGACGAATATCTTCTGGAATTCCTTTTTGCATTAGCAATCTCGATCTTTCACATCTTCCTACATAAATTTTTCTTAGAACATTTTCAGAAACATGGGGAAAATATTTATAAATTTTTGAGAGAATTTCATCCATTTTGAAAATAAAAAAAAATGATTTTTTTTATTTTTGTATCAGCAATTATGGGAA
>NW_027356196.1:0-411 GCF_012295235.1 Primulina huaijiensis | reverse complement strand
CAGCATGGTATGACTATGAAATATGGCAGATGGATGTGAAGACAAAGTTCCTTAATGGGAGATTAAGGAAGAGATTTACATGTCTCAACTTGAAGGATTCACATCAGTAGGAAGTGAGCATAAAGTATGCAAACTTCAAAGATCTACTTATGGACTCAAACAGGCATCAATGAGCTGGAACCTCAGATTTGAGAACACTACCAAAGAGTTTGATTTTACCAAAAATTATGAGGAACCTTGTGTACACAAGAAGATTAGTGGGAGTGCAGTGACATTCTTAGTGCTTTATGTTGATAACATACTACTCATTGAGAATGATGTAGGGATGTTGCAGTCAGCTAAAGTATGATTAGCTGGTAAGTTCTTCATGAAAGATATGGGTGAAACATTATATGTATTAGGAATACAGAT
>NW_027356195.1:0-931 GCF_012295235.1 Primulina huaijiensis | reverse complement strand
TAGCAGCCAATTCAAGATCATGAATCGGGTATCGAGTCTCATGTGACTTCAACTGTCTCGAAGCATATGCAATAACATGCCCTCGCTGCATCAAAACACAACCCAATCATCTGTGAGAAGCATCGCAATAAACCACAAAATCACCAGTACCTGACGGAATAGTCAACACCGGAGCACTGGTCAATCTCTTCTTCGATTCTACAAAACTGGACTCACACTCCTCAGACCAAACAAATGGAGCATTCTTCTGAGTCAACTGCGTAATCGGTTTAGCAATGCTCGAGAAATCTTTAATAAATCGTCGATAATATCCTGCCAAACCCATAAAGCTGCGAATTTCTGGCACTGATGTCGGTCTCGGCCAAGAAATAACGGCCTCAACCTTGCTGGGATCTACTGATATACCATCTCCGGATATAATGTGACCTAGAAATACAACCTGTCTCAGCCAAAACTCACATTTCGATAGTTTAGCATATAATTTTTCAGTCCTCAGAATTCTCAAAACAGTTCTCAAATGCTCAGCATGTTCAATCATATTCTTGGAATAAATCAAAATATCATCGATAAAAATGATCACGAAATCATCGAGATATTTCTGGAACACACGGTTCATTAATCCCATAAATACAGCTGGAGCGTTGGTCAAACCAAACGGCATAACAATAAACCCATAATGTCCATACCTGGTTCTGAACGCTGTCTTGGAGATATCAGAATCCCCGACTCTCAGCTGATGATATCCAGATCTCATATCGATCTTGGAATATACTGAAGAACCCTGCAACTGATCAAATAAATCATCAATACGAGGCAAAGGATATTTATTCTTTACCGTAGCCTTGTTCAGTTGTCGGTAGTCAATGCAAAGTCTCATTGAACCGTTCTTCTTTCTCACAAACAGTACTGGAGCACCCCAAGGAGAAACACT
>NW_027356194.1:0-612 GCF_012295235.1 Primulina huaijiensis | reverse complement strand
CCCTTAGTACGGCCTACCACCCTCAAACCGATGGCCAAACTGAGAAAACAATTCAAACCTTGGAAGACATGCTGCGAGCGTGCGCCCTAGAATTCAGTAGCAATTGGAGCAATCATCTGCCATTGATCGAGTTTGCGTATAATAACAGCTATCACAGCAGTATTGGGATGGCTCCATATGAAGCTCTGTATGGAAGGAAATGTCGGTCACCCTTATATTGGGATGAAGTGGGAGAAAAGGCAATAGTAGGACCCGAGCTCGTACAGATAACCATAGACAAGGTTACAGTCATCCGAGAGAAACTCAAGACAGCCCAAGACCGACAGAAAAGTTGGGCAGATCTGAAAAGAAGGCCAGTGGAATTCAACCTTGGCGAGAAGGCCTACGTAAAAGTCTCGCCTATGAAAGGAGTTGTCCTATTCAGCAAAGCTGGGAAGCTGAACCCCCGTTATGTAGGACCCTTCGAAATTCTGGAAAAGGTGGGTACACTGGCATACAGATTGGCACTGCCGCCAAACATGTCAAGAATCCATAATGTTTTCCACGTGTCCCAACTACGGAAATACGTCTCGGATCCAAGCCACGTGTTGGAAGTGGAACCGCTCATGATCG
>NW_027356193.1:0-746 GCF_012295235.1 Primulina huaijiensis | reverse complement strand
ATAAAATTATACAAATACATATATTTATTTTTTTGTACACCAACGATCATAAAAGGTAACAAAACGGCTAGTTTTTTACCTATAAATATAATCTCACAAACACATTCAATCACTCCAACTTTCTATGCTTCTCTAAAAATTATTCTTCATCAAATTTTCGAAGAAAAAAAAGAAGATGGCTTTCTCAAGGTCATTTTTAATTATTTTGGTTATAATACTCACGAATCTTGTATTTATCGGAGAATATCCTCCTCACGAATGCTTGTATTTGTTGTTTATCCATTACTTTGTATTGCAATATTCATTAACTAATAAAATGCATCATAATTTTTTTTAGTACCACCATGTCAAACTTGGTAAAGCTCGAATTCATTGCTCATGATGTTACGGGGAAAAATTATATGCCATGGACTCTCGATGTAGAAATGCATCTTGAGTCAGTGGGTCTAAATGAGACCATAAAAGAAAATGACATATCCACATCACAAGAAAAGGCAAAATCCATGATATTTTTGCGTCGACATCTCGACGAGGGATTAAAATGTGAATATCTAATTGAAAAAGATCTCATGGCTTTGTGGAAAGGATTAAAAGAAAGATTCGAACATATAAGGGATGTTATACTTCCGACCACCCGAGATGAATGGAATACGTTGAGATTCCAAAATTTTAAGAAAGTCAGTGATTACAACTCGGCGATTTATCGAATAATCTCGCAATTGAAATTTTGTGGGCACGAGATTACT
>NW_027356192.1:0-2115 GCF_012295235.1 Primulina huaijiensis | reverse complement strand
CGGAAAGGGAAATAAACTCTTCTTGAAAAATTTCATTTTCTAAAATGGTTTAAGGATTTGTCCATTTACTTTAAAAACATCACCATTTTTAGGATTTTCAATATCCACAGCTCCATAAGTATACACATGCTTTACAACATATGGGCCTGTCCATCTTGATCGTAATTTTCCTGGGAATATGTGAAGTCGAGAATTATANAATTCCAAATCTACTAAAAATATTTTCTTTTAAAAATTTGATGACGATTTTATGATCATTTGTTCGACATGGAATTGCCTCTATCCATTTGGAAACATAATCAACTGCAACTAAAATATACAAGTATCCAAACGACGGTGGAAAAGGTCCCATAAAATCTATTCCCCAACAATCAAAGATTTCAATTTCAATAATAGGATTCAAAGGCATCATGTTTCTTTTTGAAATCGCACCCAATTTTTGACAATTTTCACAGATCTTGCAGATTTCGTGGGTGTCTTTAAACAAAGTGGGCCAATAAAATCCACACTGCAAGATTTTTGCAGCTGTTTTCTTTGAAGAAAAATGTCCTCCGCATGCTTCTGAATGACAAAATTTAATGACACTACTTACCTCATTGTCGGGTATGCAACGTCGAAAAATTTGATCCGGACAATACTTGAACAGATACGGATCATCCCAATAAAAGTTTTTTACCTCATTCAAAAATTTTCTTTTATCTTGAGAACTCCATTGCGGTGGCATTTTTCCTGTCACAAGAAAATTTACTATGTTAGCAAACCAAGGTGTAGTAGTAACTGAAAATAGATGTTCATCAGGAAAATTATCGTTAATTGGTGTCATTTCACTAGATGATCCTGTTACTAGTCTTGATAAATGATCGGCTACGACATTTTCGGTTCCTTTTTTATCTTTGATCACAATGTCAAATTCTTGGAGCAACAAAATCCATCGTATCAGTCGTGGCTTTGCATCTTGTTTGGTCAACAAATATCTAATAGCAGAATGATCAGTAAACACAATAGTCGTTGATCCAATCAAATAAAAACGAAATTTATCTAATGCAAATATTACAGCAAGTAGTTTTTTTTTTCAGTTGTGGAGTAATTCATTTGCGCATTGTTTAAAGTTCTACTTGCATAATATATCACATAAGGCTTACCGTTTCTTCTTTGACCCAATACTGCACCGACTGCATAATCACTCGCATCGCACATGATTTCAAATGGTAAAGACCAATCAGGAGGTTGCATGATAGGAGCTGATGTTGAATGTCGAATGATTTTATCAAAAACATTTTGACATTCTTCAGTCCACTCAAATGCAGTGTTTTTTGTTAAGAGGTTACAAATGGGTTTAGGGATTAAACTAAAGTCCTTTATAAACCTCCTATAAAATCCAACATGTCCCAAAAATGAGCGAATTTCTTTAATGGTTTTAGATGGGATAAATTGGCAATGACATCAACTTTTGCTTTATCAACTTCAGTTCCATGAGATGACACGACATGTCCCAAAACAATTCCAGAAGTAATCATATAATGACATTTTTCCCAATTTAAAATGAGACCTTTTTCCTCGCATCTTTTTAAAACTTTTTTCAAATTTTCAAGACAATTATCAAATGTATTCCCAAAGACAGTTAAATCATCCATGAAAATTTCCAAACAATTTTCAACCATGTCGCAAAAAATGCTTAGCATACATCTTTGAAATGTTGCTGGGGCATTGCATAATCCAAATGGCATCCTTCTAAATGCAAATGTTCCAAAAGGACATGTGAATGTAGTTTTATCTTGATCTTCGAGTGCAATGGGAATTTGATAATAACCTGAATATCCATCAAGAAAACAGTAGTATGGATGACCTGTTACTCATTCTAAAATTTGGTCCAAAAATGGTAATGGAAAATGATCTTTTCTACTGGCGTCATTTAATTTTCTATAATCAATACACATCCGCCAACTAGATAGGACTCGACTTGTTAACAATTCACCTTTTTCATTTTTTATCACTGTGATGCCAGATTTTTTCGGAACTACTTGTGTTGGGCTTACCCACTTACTATCAGAAATAGGGTAGATAATCCCGACATCAAGTAGTTTGAGAACTTCAGTTTTCACAACATCTTTCATG
>NW_027356191.1:0-519 GCF_012295235.1 Primulina huaijiensis | reverse complement strand
AAATCATGCAACCGACACTTCGAAAACGCAACAGCACACCGGCCGAAAAAAAAAGCAATCCTGAAAAATTCATTGTGCCTTATTGAACCGTTGGATTTGGCCGAATTTTGGATATGTTATTCGAAACATATGGAAGCACATTCTGAACGGTGGAGATCGGATTCCGAGTACCCGAGAGAGAGAAACGAATTTTTGAACTTGGACATAATTTTGCTGACTCGTGCAGAATTTTCGGAGAGAATTTCGAAATTAATGAGATAAATTTCGAAAATTTGATGTATAAATGAGGTGTAAATTCTGAATGGGAGCTTCTCCTATTTATAGGAAGGTGGCTGCTATCTTGATCGTGTATTATCTTCGCGTTTAAACTTTGAATCAAACTTTAAATCTAGGATAATTATCATTCTTTATCCGTTATCTTGGATAATTTTTCGAAAATCTAAATATCCATCCCTTGGATATTTCGAAATTTAAAGATCATATTATCCTCTGTTTAATCTCTATCCAGGTATCTCAAAT
>NW_027356190.1:0-350 GCF_012295235.1 Primulina huaijiensis | reverse complement strand
AGTTTTAGTTAATTTTTGGTTCGGTTCGGGTAAAAACCGGGACTCCAGTCTCAGTTTAAAAACAAATCGGCTAAGTTGTGATTTTGGCTCGAATTTACGTCTAGGAATACTTTCAAATATGTTTTGGGACATTTTAAGGAGTTTGGTAAGTTTCGGGTCAATTTTAGAGGTCCAGTGGTGAAACGATAATTTTTTGGGTTTCCAGGGGCAAAAAGGGTCATTTTGCACCCGAAGTGAGATTTTGGTCCTAGCAGCGCCTTGAGCACAAATCATGATATTTTTAAACGTTCATGCATCATGTTTAGGATTTTTTTCGCTATTATAATAATTATGGTGCATGCTTGGTTTAA
>NW_027356189.1:0-373 GCF_012295235.1 Primulina huaijiensis | reverse complement strand
CGTTGCTATTAGCAACGGTTGTTTTAAAACTGTCGCTAATTGCGAAGGTATTTTAACAACCGTCGTCGATTTGTATTTTGCAACGGTTTTTATAAACCGTCGCTAATAGCGACGTGTGTTTATTAAACTGTCGCCAATTTGAATTTCGCGACGGTGTTTTAAAAACCGTCGCTAAATATGAAGACGGTTTCAGTAAAACCGTCGCTAAATTTAAAAATTTTTCCGTTAATGTCAAGACACGTTTTTTTTAAATGATTTACTATTAACAGCGCACATAAAATGCACGCTGTTAATAATACTATTTACGACGTCCTTTATTGTGCGCTGAGAAAATTGCATAGGTTATCCGCAGCGTGCTTTTACTGCACGCCGT
>NW_027356188.1:0-768 GCF_012295235.1 Primulina huaijiensis | reverse complement strand
TCCGATTTGCAATCCAAGTGTAGATTCTTGCTCTTCTCATTATTATCTTCAAAAGGATGTAAGTATTAATACATTCAGCAAGTTTTGAAGTTGAGATGATTGGAGAAATCAGAGTTTGATTGTTATTATTTGCTCTTGTTATTTTTGGGAACGTTTATTCGCAACCGGATCGAAGAACGATTATAATATGCCATTTTTGTATAAATTTCAGCATGTCTTGAGTTGAGTTATGTAGATTTGGAGATGATGGAATATATTTGGGATGATTTTGAGTTATGATATTGATTATGATTTGTGATTTAGTATCGATTGTTGTTGAGTTGATTGGTATCGCAAGATTACGCCGTTATGCCGTCGATTGTTACCGAAATTGAATATGATTTGTATATGAGTGGCTTTGAGTTGTGTCTTGATAGAATGCATCTATACATTGCCATTTCAGATTTGTATTGGCCACTTTGAACTTGAGACTTCGGCTACGAAAGATTGTTCGACACGAAAGGTATAATTCATGTGAACACGGGAAGACATGACTCGATTCGGACTGGATACGAGTTTCCCAAAATCACATACTAGATTCTTAATTATGTTTGATTATGATTATGTCTTGTTTATAGATTTATATTCAAGCATTTGAGATAGGAGTCATTGACAGATCGTCAAAATAGACGTTCGGTGTATCGACGCATAGGAGCAGATCATCTCCGATTGTAGACATTCGAGACAGATATGACCGAAGTCTAGGAATAAGACGTACCGCCACCCCGA
>NW_027356187.1:0-351 GCF_012295235.1 Primulina huaijiensis | reverse complement strand
CCACGACATAACCATGGAATTCTCAATCTCCCACGCATTGTAGGATGGGTCGGTTTTGGCAGGTTCAGTCGTGGTACCATTGAGGTGGCCAATTTTTCCTCGTCCTTTGATGAACAAGGTGACCGATTGGGACCACTGCAGAAAGTTGGTACCATTAAGCTTATGGGTAGTGATAAAAAAATTGGTGGAAATTTCATTCTGGTTAAGATTGGTGGAAGAGTGGCCTCCACCAGTGGGTTTTGTGGTAGATTCGCCATCAATCGGAGTGCTCGGGGAAGATGAATCAGCCATATAGCTTCCAAAAAAGAATTCCGAGTTGCTCATAATAGAAGAGCAATCGGAAAAAAAATG
>NW_027356186.1:0-453 GCF_012295235.1 Primulina huaijiensis | reverse complement strand
AGAAACTCTTGCAAAATTTGCATCTGCACTTAATATTCATTAAAATAGAAAATTTCCATCTGAACCTCAACCTAATCCTAAAAATCAAAATCAAGAATTAAAAAATGAAAAAAATTGTTCAAATAAAATCTGTTATTACCCTTAGAAGTGGTAAAATAGTTATTGATCCATATAGCAATGAAAACAAGGATAATTTAAAATCAAAGAGTAAGGATGATAATCTTGATATTTTTGAGAATGATGATACCATAAATTCTAAAAATAATATGTTGAATGATAAATCATCTGAAATAGTAAATGAATCAAATAAATCTCCACCATTTCCTCATGCATTAACAAATCATAAAAAAGAAAAAAATGATTCTAATATCTATGAAGTTTTTTAACAAGTAAAGATAAATTTTCCAATATTAGATGCTATTAAACAAGTACCTTCATGTGCAAAATTTTTAA
>NW_027356185.1:0-36781 GCF_012295235.1 Primulina huaijiensis | reverse complement strand
AAGTAAATCAAAGATTAGAAAATTAATAATAAGGAATTTTCTTTCCTATTTAAAGAGGCATCCGAAAGTTTCTTCAACGAGGAGATAGACTTTTGGCTCTTGAAATTTGCAAGGCAAATTTTTGCTCTCAAAATTTTAAACAAATTTTGTTCTCTTGATCTCGAATGCAAAAAAATCTTCTATACTTTCTAGTGTAAGTTAGAAGAGGAACAAATATTCCAGTCGTGGACCTGATTGGGAGATCGAAGAACGTTCGTAGGGATTTACAACAAGAGCTACGTCCGCTAATACCGATGTAGTTGGAGCCAAGTGAATTAATTCACTAAATGTATATTACTAAACATCCTATGTATGTTTGATTTTGAAAACCATACGAGTGTCAAAATAAAATAAAAATTTTAAAACTTCCGCTGCGTTTTGGGCACGAGAAAACCGAGATCCAAAAACTTTGACTTATGAATTATCTCTTACCTAATCAGAATTTCTAACACTCTTTTCTTAACTTGATATGTTCATAAACAAGTTCTGATAATTATTGTGATTTTCACAAAACTATACAAACTCATGTAAACAAAATATAAATGAGAATACGAGAATGCACAAAATGATCCTTAATCGATCTGATAGAATTTTTTGCGATTGCAAGAATAGCTTGAGAATAAATCTTGTAAGAGATGTTGTGAGATATTATAATACTTGATGAAGATCAATGTAACAATAGTCTCTGATCAATGTAACAATAGTCTCTGCATTTCTTGATTCATCACTTTTTATAGGTGTTGATCCCCAACATTAATAAATATATACAATACTCGCAGATATATTGGGTAGCTGACAGTCAAGCAAAAAGCACTACGTGTTCTTGTCGTGTTTCCTAATATAGCAACGATTAATTCAAATTCCTTGGACAATAATTGAACAATGGTAACCAGCTGATCTTTATTCTGTCTTTACTGACAACTCTCATAGTAAACTTGGGGATAACTTTATGTTGTCTTCAGAGAGTATCGTCAGATCAGCTAATAGCTGATCTATTCCGCTCACAGAATAAATAATAATAGCATGATTGCACTCGAGCTGTTGTAAGATGCTTAAAAGAACGGTCGAGTCGGATATCTTGATTAGTCTATAAAAGTTTTGTCATCTCTTTTTATGTCAGTGAAGCACCATGTGTTCTTGTCGTGTTTCCAAATATAGCAATGGTTAATTCAAATTCGTTGGACAGTAATTGAAAAATGGTAACCAACTGATTTTTATTTTGTCTTTACTGATAACAGTCAGAGTAAACTTGGAGATAAATTTATGTTATCTTCAGAGAGTGTCGTCAGATCAGCTAATAGCTGATCTATTCAGCTCACATAATAAATGCTAACAGCTTGATTGCTCTCGAGCTGTTGTACGATGCTCAGAAGAACGGTCAAGATGTCCAGATGCTTAGAAGAACGGTCGAGTTGGACATCTTGATTAGTCTATAAAAGTTTAATTTTGTCATCTTTTCTTATGTCAGCAGTGAAGTTAATAAACACAAGTGATGTTCTTTCATCGATGGTCTTGTTAGTTTAGTTCATTTGTTCCTTTAATGTAGCAATTTCGCTTGAGTCAATATCAATTTAGTTTATGATCTCCAAAATTTAAATTTAAATTTAAATTTTATTTTAACAGAGTTGATTGAGACATCACTATCTCGGTTGTTGCAATTCGATTTGATAATGTTTACGCAATTAATTGATAAATTAAAATAGACTGATTTCGGTATTTCTGACACTCGATATTCCTAAAATTTTGGTGATGTAAAGAGCTAGTACGTAAAATTACAATGAGACGTGACAATATAATTATTGCAGCAAACTCCACCTTTTATCATATTTTTTACTATAATCAGATGAGGAAACTAGAACCTACCACATCTCTCGTAAATAGAAGACATCGTGACATCAAGCTAAGAGATTTATAGCATAAAATATCACCATTATATATCAGAAGGATCGGTACCTTGGCTTCACTTTTATCCAAATCTTGGTATTGGAATTTTTTTTTTTGTGATTGAAAACAACTTATTTTAAAATTTTTGAATGTTGATCACTATTCTTTTTTGACTGATTTTCATAACCGAAAGTAGAAAATATTATTCTTGAAGATGGAGAAGAACAAAACTTTTAACATGCTATATACCAACTACTAACTCTTCTTCACCCGAACAAAATCGATAAATCTTGATGAGAATAGCTAGGTATAAAACTTTGGTCACCCCCAAGAAAAGTTTTGATTTTTGTGATCGAACGTGAACTTAATTGGGAAATGAATTTTTGAACATTTATTATTTTACAGATCAGGACTCTAATAAAATAAATTCCAAGTCAATGAGTCAATCCAGGCATCTGAATAAATCTTACGATAGTTCTAATCCATCAAGAATTTTGATGACGTTTGGTGGAATATCAAATAAAAAAAAAGAATTGAAATAATAATTTAGTTATTTTTATCAAATTTGTTATGGGAAAAAAATTATACATAAATATGTACGAAAAACATTATCCCCTACTAAAATTTAGAATCTGTGATTGAGTAATATTAGTCATATTTTATTCTTTTATATCCTTCGGCTTTCAATCGAGATTGGGGTTACTTGATCTTTTATACTTGGAGTCCAATTATTAGTGAGTAATTAGATTAGCTAAAAAAAATTATAGGTAAAGATTTAAACCAATCATAAAATGAATTTATCAAAAAAAAAAAAAAAACTCAATAGATATATTAGCACATATATGAAATCCTTAACTCTCAAGTCGTCTCTGAATTTAACTAAATATATTTTGGCACTAATGAATCTTGGAGTCAGACGAACTCAAATCACAAACAATCATATGATTAAGAGAATGTTATGGGCATAAAAAAATTATTATGATCATTTTATATAATTGTTCCAGACATTTATTGTCAAATTTCATTTCGGGAAAAGAAAATGACATCTTATATCGAGTACTATTTATGTTATGGTCTCAGTACAAATAAATTATATTCGTTCAAATCTGAACAGTGCAATCTCTCTATATAAGACCAAATTCAAGAATTAAAATGCCTCTACACACAATGCAAATTGCATACATTTGTTATATGATATTTTAAGCTCTACTGATTTATCATCAAACAAACGCTTCAAGTCTTACCTGATCTATTCTAAGTACCATCTGTGCTGAAGATTTTCACTCAAAAGTTCATCAAATATTTATAATTTTTAGTGTGAGTTTTGTAACTGACAGAAAGAGCTATTATGTACAGATTTTATTCAAAAGTGTTTTAAATTATATACTATAAGAGTTTCACTAAAACAGTTGGTAAGTCTTGCTAATGTGGATAGTTTCAATCTATCAAAGTCTTTTAGCGAAATCCTTATGAAAAAAGAAGAATAAGAGACATAGAAGAGATATGTCATTCGAACTTCTATAAACAAGTCTTCGTACAATTATCTTTCTGCATTTCATTTATTTTTACTATATGTTGATTTTTAGTCTGCTGATATCGAGAAGCTCTGGTTTATTGAGTTCAATTGGACTTTTTTTACACTGAATATTCAAGTTGTATGTTGCACTCAGAAGATCGAGATTTAATCTTGGCTGCCAACATAAGCTGAGATACCTTAGCTCAAAAGAAAAAGAAATTGTGATGTATTTAAACATGACATATCTAAATATCTCTATTGATCCTAACACTATATATTTAATCTCATTTCGATATTTAATTATTTTATATCTAAAATTTTATATTAGACTTTAATTTTTGCATCATTGGAAAAATTGTTAGATGCAATGTACTTGAAAAAGCTATATATATAGAAGGTAATGTTATTATTTTGTATTGAACATGTTAAATTCTTCAAATGATCACCATCAAATTCTTTTTTAAAGAATCATGTCATTTATATCATTATGCATGCATGTGTTTTCTCCAATTTAGTTGCAAGCCTAAATTACATGAACCTCTAAAAATCTATATCTGACGGAACAAAATTTCTTTTCTTTAATAATTCTCGTAGCTTTAATATAGAAAAATTCAATTCAGGTAAGTTCTTTTGTGCTTCTTTTAAAAATCGGGGACCAGTCAATTTATTCCAACCGCAAATATTTATAGTTCTTCGGATTTCCATGCCTTTTATGTATATAGAAAATTCAATTGTTTTATAATATATAGAAAGTTGGTAAATTCTCATAATGAACTGATCAAGAAATTTGTAAATTCCCCCTAGGTAAATATTACTAATTTACACCATTAAATGACAAGTGGGTTAGAAAAAATTTGGTACACTTTATGCTAAACGAGTATTTGAGATTCATCTTATTAAATAATTTACGTAAGGATCAAGTGAAATTTACATAAAAAAGAGTCATAATTTTTGAGTTTTTTGATATATATGTGGTATATATATCCAATTAATCCCAAATAATGAATTATAAAGGAGGTATAATGCATATATTCCATACACTTAAGAAATACAAACAACTTGAACTCTTGCGTTGGACGATTTACGTTCAAAAAGTGACACTTCTTATGCTTTTCCAACTCTATATAAAGATGGATGTTTGGCAATCGACATTTTAACCGAGACAACACACACAAAGTCACTTGAAATCTCATTTGTTAAGTCGCTCGATCCGACGTTTAACATGACAAATCAAGAAAACCTTAAGAAGGTTGCAAAGGAAGGTTTTGATCTGTTGGAGGAGTTCCTGTTAGAGAAAAATATGGATAAGACGCGACGTCATGAAAAATCGATCCAAAAACCATATCCATATCGCATAAATTTTGCTACTCCGAAGACTATTGATTGCAATCGGGCTGCCAAAATTTATGGAGGGGTTTTAGTTCTGGATGCACGGAGAAAATAATAAGCATATTATTATTGTTATAAGATACAGTTTCAAGTATACGATGGTGTTGAGTAACAATTATATGCTACCATATGTATTAAATAAATTTTGAATGTTTTTTTTTACAAAATTATAGTAATTTAGTAGCGTGTCACTTTCGTGGATAATGAAAGTTTGATTAGTTTGGGTTCAAATTATATTTTTGTTATTTTNTATATTCCAAATGATTCAAGATATATCTAAGGTGCGGGAATCATAAAAGGATGAGGATCATCATCAAGAAAAGACATCGAGGAAATCGATAATCAACTACAATTACTAGCAATCAAATTCTCTAATTAGACTTGTGTAAGTATTGATGTGAAAATTCTCTTTTGGTAGAATCCAATGAATCGTGACTAATTGGCACTTGGATTGAGTTATTTGAAATTGGTAAATTTAATTTTTGTAAGTTATCTGGACGATGAAAATCTATATACCAATAAATTATGGATCATGAGTTTTGTTTTCTAATTGTGAAAAATAAAAATGACCTCCTTATCAATATAAATCCAAAAGCTTAATAATGATATATATGTAAAATTCTAGTTGATGTAAGGACAAAAATGAAATATAAAAATTTTGTATTTATTCCACCTAATATATAATTAATGTTAATGAATTATCACCGAAATATACATCGATTGTAGTAATTTATTATCACTTCAAGTATGAAATATAACTCATATATTAATTTCATCAAATAATACATCTTTATACCACAATTAAATGTTTTATCCTTTAAATTTTCTATCTACATGTTTTTTATAATTTTAGTGCAATTTTGTAATTATATTTTTAGTCCAACTTCTAATTAAGTAGTAAATTATATATAGTTTTATAAGAAGATATATGAAAAAATTAATTATATATGCAATAGTAAAATAACATGATAAGTATATAATAATATGATAATATTAAGTTTAATACTAATATATTTTATGATTTATTTAACTAAAAATTGAAAGTAAATAGTTTAATAAATTATTCAGGAGAATTTATATCTAAAATTATGAATGTTAATATATTAATAATCTCATAAAATATAAATCTTGTAGAATAATTAGAGAGTTTAGCTATGATAAGAATTTAAAGATTTAGTAGCACTGTTTTTTAAATAAAATTATATATCAGATAAATTTAAAATTTTAATATACAAAATTTGGTATTAATTGAAACATGTACTAAAGTTTTTTAAGATTTAGATATTAAGGATTTAAAAGTAAATTGGACAAAAACTAGAACTAAAATAATTTCTTGGTTTCAGTTTCAAATCAACTATCATAATATATAAATTTTAAGACATAATTGTTAAACAATGAGCTTCAATGTCTCACATGTTGTATAACTATTTTATTTTATATTAAAAAATAGATCATAATAACAGGTTTTTTTTAAAAAAAATTGTATATCAGACAAATTTACAAATTTAATACACAAAAGTTGATAATATGATATCTTTTGATTAATAATTTTCAATTTCTATATATGTTTTTTTAATTATTTATGAATTTATAAGAAAATAAATAAATCAATAATAAGAAAATAAAAAATTCAACATTCATAGTAAGTGACATTAATATTACATATAATTTAAGATATTACAACTCTAAAACTTAAAAAGAAAATGATTTCAAATGTTTAATATTACGACCTATTTTATATTAAAAAATAGATCATCGAAAACGAATAGTTTGAAATGTTCAATGTACATACATAAATAAGAATTAAGCACACATAAATATATAAAAAAAAACAAATATAACAATAATTCGTATATGAAGGCTTCATGAAAAATATAAATTATATTTTTTAAAATAATTCTTCATGAACTAATGTATAAAAAAAATTACTTGATTGTAAAATATATATATTCGTATCTTTTTTCTTTCAAGTGAGATATAACTATCCATATGAAATTTTATAATGTAATACATATATAATTTTGATTTTAAAAGATAGTAAAATTAAAAAAATATATATATATGAAAATTTGAAAAAAAAATATCTATAACAAATGTATATATTATAGGCATGATTGTTTTATTAAATTGTATAAAAAAAATTTACATACATTTGATCATAAAAATCAATTATCAATCAAAACCCTAAATATGTAATGCATGAAAAGAGATATTAATGAGCAATTAAAAGACATATAAGTTATTTTCTACTGTAAAAACGATATATGATATAATTCTTATAATAAATATAATTATAATGATCATTATTTACTATTTGTCAAAGTATTAGAGCTTTTACATATGATAATTTAATATCTTTATTTAATTATTTTGAAAATCAAACTAACTAATTCAACAAATACAAAATATAACATTTTTTATGAAAGTTTATTTCTTTGATTATATGCCAATTTTAATGACAAAAATCATATCATTAGTTTAAATTTTATACTTAATAATTATTATATGAGTTTATTTGATATTTACTATAAAATCTTATTTGAACATATATTTCATTATATATGTTGATTAATTTACTATTTTAAAATTATATTTAAAAAAAATTTAATAGTCATCAATGTTAGTTTACAAAAGATAGATTCTCATATAAAATTAATTATCCGTGATATAAAATTATTAAAAAAAGTAAAAAAAAGTGTTAAATATTGTTTAAATTAAATATTATGTGTTATATTTTACTATCATTATTATTATTTAATTAGTTTTGATGAGTTAGTCACGAAAGTTTTAAATTGATAATTATTTGTTCTTAATGTGCTTCACTTATGTAAATTATTATTTATGCATTGATAAAATCCAAATTTTAGTTAATTTTTAAGTTATTATGCCTTGTACGTGGTGCTTTGATATATATTTTTAAAATTTTTTCTACTCATTAATTTTATATATTATCTTCATTATCATTTATTATATAACATAAAATCAATAGCTTGAATTTTAATTTGAGAAATAATTTTGAAAGTAAGTTATATAAATTCTTAATTAATTTATTAATCTAATATGACAAGAGATTAAATCCAGATAAATAACAAAATGATTCAAATTGTTTTTTTTATAAAATTATTTTTTAATTTTATTATTATATAATTGGTATTTACGTGCGTTACATGTGTTTCATACTAGTATGTTTAGATACATGGATTTCAAATCATTTCATCCAAAAATAAACTTTGGAAAATTTATGATAAAGATCAATTATTAAACTCATTTAATGTAAGCATATATTCATACATGAAGATGTCTATACATCAACGCCGACATCAATATACCAAAAACAAGGTCTCTTAGGACAACTCCAACCTTGTGCAAGCCAGGAAAAAGTGTTAGATGATCAGTTTGCTAAGTTTTTATATTTTAGCATAGGTGGAGTTGCTCCAATGGGGGCGCTATTTCCCCTACACCAAATTTGGCGCATGGGATTTCAATTTTTTTAATTTTTTAATTCTTTTTATTTAAATTTTATCATTATAAATAATTATATTTGATAAATAAATAATCAAATACATAATTTATGTGAATTATATATGAATTTTAAAATATTTAATAAATAAATAGTTGATAAAAATATTTAATTAGTATAAATAATTAATGTAACTGCATAATTTCTAACTAAACATTCAATATAAAATTATAAATCATAATTTAATTAATATAAAATGATTAAATTAATAATTTAAATATATTATTATATTTATATGTATTTCAAATATAATATTAAATATATATCAAATAAAGTTATCATGAGTTGGAAATGACCTAGTGAACTTTGTGAATATATTTCTTCTTAGTGAATTACAATCGTCCTGTGTACTATACTAGTTCCAATATATTTCTAAAAAATTGCAGGAATTAAGATAAATTTTAATAAAAAATATAACATTAACTAAATAATGAATGTTGTTAAAAATGACATTAATTACTCGATCAATTTAGGAACATTCATCCTTCCTTCTCCAACACCCAGGACCAACCAATCGCAAAAAATAGTCTTTATATCCTAATAACATAATAAATGAAAAAATAAGTATTTAATTAGCTTAAGTAAGGGATTAGATTCACATAACATTAACTTCAATGATTAATAACTTTAAACATGCGAATTCTCCATGATAATATCTTTGTACTTAGTTTAGTCCATTGAGGAGAATCATGTTCCATTTGCCCAAATAAACTTTATTCCATGAGAGATATTTTATGGTACTAAAAGAAGAAAAATATACCAGAAAATTATATCCAAATCAATCAAGCATGGTCCAATTAGATAGTGTTCGCAGACGATTATATTTTTTTTAAGTGATTAAATTTATAGATTCTGAAAAAAAAGAAAAATTAGTAGTGATCAGTAGTGTATAAAAAATAAAAATAAAAAGTTGAGATTTTTTAAAGATGACAAAAACTTGTGTGAGACGGTCGCACGGGTCGTATTTTGTGAGACGAATCTCTTGTTTGGGTCATCCATGAAAAAGTATTATTTTTTATGCTAAAAGTATTACTTTTTATTGTGAATATCGGTAGGGTTGACTCGTCTCACAGATAAAGATCCGTGAGATCGTCTCACAAGAGACCTAGCTCATCAATAGATTGTTTGATATATAATTGATTATTATACTAGTTTTTTAATTAAAAAAAATAATCTTGTTAGAAAACGCATCTCTCTCTTGATTTTTTTAAATGAACGTAAATGTTAATTTTGGATTAAACTAAATATTGGAGGTAAAAGTATCCAAAAAAAATTTCATATTAACCAAACTATCATAAACACTTTGAAATAATCAGAATCAATATGAGACTAAATTTGTGATTTTAATTAAATGGAGCAAGAGCATAAGCCAAATATGGGATTAAGAAACACCAACAGCTGATTTTTTTTTAAAGTGAAAAGTGAAGAATCACACTTTTTTTTAATAGCAAAGACCCCTCACTTTGTGTTCTTCCTAGTTTGCTATATTTCATGAAGTTTTATTATTAATAAAAGGCCGGTGCTTTCAGGATATACCCTTCCCCCAAGAATCTTGATTGCCATTTTAATTTTATGAATGTGTAGCATAAGAAATAATATGTGGTAATCTGAACCCTTTACCCATACAGAAAATTCAGAAAAACTTGGTTCAGAATCCCAATCATTTTGGAGGAATCCACCTTATCGATCCAGTTCAAACGTTTTCCTTATATGTTAACTTGCTAACTATGACTGGACACAAATGTACATGAACTTCAAGAACCGGTGTAAGTTTATTGTTTATATACTAAAATATGGATTAAGGAATCAAATCTATAAAAACAGATTTCTTGAAAGGATAAAGGATGCTGATATTGAGTCAATAGACTGGGGAAAAAAGCTTCGTAGGAACACAGAATCAGTTAAAGGATAAGCCACTTGTGAGTGAACATATATCTTTCAGAACATATATATTCTGTTTTCACTTTGCAACAAAAGGGACATATAAATATATAATGATTTTCAATCTCATGTGTTCAAGTTTTATAGCTACTTGAATAATTCTTACTTATCTGAAAGGAATATATCATCACTTGTTGTCCAGCAAATGGCCGCGTTCAGCGTTTTGGCTTTTCTTGTTTCCCCTATTTTGTAGTTCTTCTACATCATATATAATTTTCTATATAAAGGGTGATCCGCTGATGAATTTTTAATCAAGGAAAACTAGAAATCTTTCTTATATCTAAGAATATCTATAGTACCCTTTCGTGGAATTACAAATATGGCACCAAAAATAGACCTTATTCGAGCAGGCAATGAAGGCTTTTCGCTCATGAAAGAATACGTAAAAGCGAAAAGGCCTGCTGCCCCCAAAACAAGTACTATAGTTTGTTCATTGCCGTGTCATCCGCAGGAGAATCATACTTGTCTGGTAAAACCAACCGAAAAAATAATGATCTTGTATGAGGTGGTGCAGTTTCCTGGTGGAGTGGCAGTTATGGACTATTCTCAGAGGGAAAATGCAGCTGCGGCCTTGTAAATTTGATGGTTTATGCATTAGTACTGTTCCTATAATTGGAGATCACATTGTACACAGAGTTAAAAATGTACTAGTTATATGTAGATGAAGTCTGGATTTAATGGAACACTTGTTATACGAGAATACCAAGTGTGTTGGCATTATAATACTTTTTTATCATATTTTGCTTCCTTTTTATCACATCAAGTGGTTTGATACATTGCACTGTTAGTACTGCTCGAACGCACGGGCTAAATGATAGCAATATGCAAGAAGCTTCTTTCAGAATATGCCATCCCTGCCTCCCAAGATCTTCACAGAAGGACCTAACTGTTTGTATCAGTATCCGGGACAGAAGACTCATCTTCGTCTGGTAGAACCCGCACCCACAGCTGAAAGGACGATGAAACATTATAAGGAATATCAAGTGGCAAAGTATTAAACATGGACGATTCAATGACGAAATATATGGCTTATTACACTCTCGGGTTTCTTCATATATCAGGATTGGTGTTTTAAAAGACGTCATCTAGGGCCGCCTAGGAGTTGGGCTGTCTTTCATCGTCCTGATTTTTAAAAAGGCGATTGACTCTGGACACTGTTTAAATTATATGTCGTTATATAGAATTTTATTATTTTTTTAAAAAGATTGTTTGACATATTTTTCAATCATTTGTATCGGGTAAGGTGGATGAATATGCCATTGATTTTGAGTTTGAATCTGATATACAAGAATTATTGAAAAAATATGAAAATGAATAAGAAGAATTAGATATTTAATTAAAAAATAAAAACCGTTTAGGTGGCCGTCTAAGCGTCTCTTTGTCCCACATTGGCAGACAATGAAAGTATAAATTTCTTAATAAGGGCTTACAACACACTCCTGTAGAAACTTAAGTTAATCATTTTCATAAAGTGGAGACGGATACAAAGCAGTTTCTATAAGGGCCTATTATGCAGTCATGCAGGCGTCAGCCTCTACCCGGGGAATGAAAGAATGATATCAGAGACGGTAACAAGCAGGAACATCGAAAAATAAGTATTATGCAGGCAAAGTGCTATGTGAGAGTCAGTCACATCTTGAACCTGCGGGGCAAAGTAATACATCACAGACGTCACTTCTTGAACCTGTAGGAGTCATTTCTAGATTCTCAACGATGGTGGATCCAGGGGCATGTCACGACGAGGATGTCGCATACTGAAAGAAGTGTGATTGTAATACCCTTGTCCTACATTGGTAGAAAATAAAAGTTTAAAATGTTTAATAAGGGCTTACAATATATTCATATAGCAAATTGGGTCCATCATTTTCTTAAAGTAAGGGCGGATACGAAGTAGTTTTGATATGGTCCTATTACATAGTCGCGCATGGGCATGCATGGGTCTGGGTGTGACACTAAGCGTCTAGGAGCTAGGCGGTGGGTGGCCGCCTGTCTACGACTATTTAATGTTAGGGTACCGATTTCTTGCACTCAAGGGGCAGCGCAAGTTTTAAATTTTTGTTTCCACGCTTGAAACTGGCCTTCGGCATCATATATTTATTTAACATCCATATGGTGTTTTAGTGTGCATACATGTGCGTATAATATGTTGTACTCCAAACTAATCCGACATTAGCGGAGATGACTTTTTTGTATTTCCCTTCGAATGGATACCCGCCTTTTGATCTTCAAATTAGGTCCACGATCTGAGAATGTTTTCTTTGTTTGGATTGCACTATTAATTACAAACAAATTTGTCTTGAGATTGTGACGTCCGAATTTCCAAAATCTGGAGGGGGTGCAGCAGTGCGGGACACAGCGCTGATGGAAGAACACTGCCGAAATTTTTTCCACAAACTTGTAGTGGTCGAGACTTGCTATGCAATTGGGGAGAGGTTTGGTAAATTTTTGTGTGCAAAAACTCGGGTTATTTCATATGACCCACAATGAAATATTTATAGAAGTTGATTCCTGATCTCATTAGGATTCCCTCTCCCATCAGGATTCCTAATCCTTGTCTTACCATGATTTTTAAATACATATTTAATTCCTTTAATTAACTTGTCAATTAATTAATTCTAGATCTCTCTAGAAGATTTTATGAAAATTTGTACATATTAGTAATCACCACTACTATTACCATCATTTAATCAGTAAATTCTTAATTCACTAAATAAATGATTCTGAACTCGTTAGAACCTCGATTGACGATCTAACAACGTCTATGTGTCAGGATAAAGTTTTGTTCATATAATGAAAATTGAAAATTTCAAAGATCAAAATTTTCATTTGTCGTATTGGCAGCTGCCAGTTTAGTAAACTCTTTCATCAAAACAGGCAGTTCCACTCTCATTCCTTAATTAGCCATTAAGCTAACTTTTATTTCTTTCATCTTATTGAATCAACTTATAAGCTCCTTTATAAGAATTATGTTTGATCTCCATCAAACTATAGTCGTCAAATTCAACTTCTTGAACTTTGACTTTCTCAATGGGAAAACAAAATCTGATACTTGTGTGACCTTCAATGGTTCAGTGATACAACTAATCGTGGGTTCACATCTCTAATTGATTCAGAATAACATTTATTCTTATTCGGACTTACCCCAATTAGTCTCATTCTTTTCATCAACTCTTTGATCAAGAATGTCAAAACTCATTTCTGATTGCATCAATCAGATCATGGTAAGAGCGTCTAGTAGCATCTCCATATGATCGCTTAGGTACTGCTGATAGTACCTGCAAGAACCTTTAGTCATGGTTAGACAGTACGGTCCCTTCAACTCATATATCTCGATCGAATCTACAACCATTTTTATATCAAGAGTTGCATACTAATTCGATAACGATGTGATGTATCTTTGAGTTTTAATAGTGACATGATATGTATAACTAGGAAAACACATTTTCCTAAAACGCATTTCTTGCTCTGGCCAGAGACTCCTTAACTATTAACTCATCAGACCACATAGGATATATTTAGTCGTAGGCAAACGGTGAATCTCCGACTATAATGTATTTTCTCCTACGTATTTTGAAACTACACACAACGATAAACGGATCAAAGTGCATGCCAGTACGTATACCCCCTACATTGTTCCGAGTCAAAAGACTAATAGTATATAACCATAATTGCATACTATTCCACTCATTAAATGAGAACCATTTGGACAGTCTGATGGAGGGTTGTTCAGTGCATCATTATATGATCATTCATCTGTATGAATAGACATCTCCATACTCTTACAAATGAAACATGATGTTTACATCAATGATGCTAATATCAAGCTCAAGCGATCTTTATCCTTATTTTAGGCAGTTGATTCGACTAAGAATCTGTTTAGAATATAAGGTGCACTTCCTAATGAGTTTAGTGATCTTACGTTGAGAGGCAGAGCTTGTGGTGCCTATTGTATATTCAAGAACTTTATCTATGTAGCTTGCATGTGAATACTAATAAAACATAATGTCATAATTTAATAAAACTTAAAATATTATTAAAATAAAGATCGTTTTATGTTAGAGTCCATAAAACTAAAGTCACAAGTTGGCTACTCTGACATTTAGAACATTGATCATTATATGTACACTTAGCTGACTAGCAGTTTTAGGCGTAGGCTCACTCTGTAACTCATTTACGTAGCAAATTCTTTTTCTTATTCGTTTATTGGCTTCAAAAACTCCTTGGTTAACAAGCTAGACATGTAGAAAAGTCGTCTCTTTGTAAAAAAAATTTATAGCCAGTGAGGCAATTTCATTAATTTGCGTAATCACAATGATTTTTTTTCCCCTTATATTTTAGCTACATTTTCAAGACAATGCATCCACACCTTTCAAGCTTAAAGAATAAATTCTGTAATTAATCATTCATCTAACGCTAAGCTTCAAGCACCTGTGGTCACCATTATTATTCTTCATGACGTCATAATATGTGATGTGTGCACTATAACTCATTCGAGTCACTCACAAGATTCTCATCCGTAGAGGTCTCGTTGCTTCCAAGAATGCGCTGCTTTGTGCTATCTTGAGGCAATATCTGTTGAGCCATGAATATCCATCACAAGTTTTGGACTAGATAAGAGAAAAAATTACGTTACGTTATTGGTTCACATCGTTTTTTGCTAGGTCAATTTCCAGTCTTAGCTTACTAATTTGTATTTTTTTTCTTCGATTTTATTAATTTAACTTGAATATTGAAATGACATAAGACACGTCAACAATATTCGACGTTATCAGCAATATTTTTGGTTTCATAACGTCATTTTCCCAATATTATATTCTCATGCAAAGTACTAAAATTGGAGATAAATTCAAATTAATTAATTAAAATTGTAAATTGATAGACATGTCTAAAAATGGAAAACGTGTCGCAAAACTGTAATTTGTAGGACTAAATAATTTACCAAACTTTAATATCTGCAGAACTATCTAATCAAATTTTCTTTTTCTGTGCTCCGTTTGAAAGGAATCAACAAAGTTACGAAACTACAGTGTATTTTTCCTCGCTCCCTCGTTGAACTCCTCCTCTATATATAGCATACATCCCCACAAAACTTCGTAAACCAAAACCAGTTCTTATCATAAATATAATAAACGCAGAAATGACCAGCGAGAGTAAACTTGCAGAGATCGCAAGAGAAGGCTTCTTTATAATAGAAAAACACTTCGTAAAAAAGGTTGGGAAACCGACTCCTCCGCAGAAAGCTAGTCTTCCTCAGGCAAACGCTCCACGCAGACATTATTTTCCGGCTAAACAGTCGGAATCAAACAACTATTACGTGTATAATCCGCAGGAGTCTCTCGTCGTCTATCAGCCTGTTGAGCCCACGGGTACTACAGCAGAAGCTACTGTCATAACTGGCCATGATGCAGCCATGTTTGCTGGTGATAATAATCTAAGGAGGAACCTTATGCGTACGGCTTTTTAATTTGCTGTATACAAGTGCAAAATATGTATGAAATGTTGGGTAAAAGTACGTAGTATTGTGTATGCTAGGTTTGCCAGGCTTGTACCAAAGTTGCAGTGCTTTGTGCAGTCTAAATAAATAATATAACAAAGTTTATTAGATATATATTTGTCTCTTTTGCAGTGTTCGAACTTAAAAAATTTAGTTATGATTTGACAAACACACATATGCTTCTAAAATCGTGACAATTAATTCAGACATGGAAAACAAATAGTAATATTCTAGGTCTTCCGAGCGAGGTTGTCCAGTTTAAGGCCTTTCAAGTTAAATTCTTGCCTAGTATAATTTGGGAAGTTGTGGTGTTTTCAGTTTTCGTCCACTTACTTGTCAAAATTGGGTCTTAATCATGTATTTTATCTTCTTTTTTTTTAAGTTTATAGTCATAATTCCCCGAGTCCGGCGTATCAGACACGTCGAGAATTCTCCGATATCAAGTAAGCATTCTCGGCGAAATAAGATAAAAAATTTACAGACTAAGATGGAACTTTGACGAGTCAGATGGTGAAAATAAAAAAAAATAACAATTTACATAACGATTTTAGTAATTTTCCCCTTATAATTTTGCGCCAACAAGAGAGTTTTATAGTTTCCAAATGTTACTTGTGAACCTACAGAACTTCTCTGTGATCCGTTTGGAGGAGTAGAAGTATTTGTACCAAAAGATTCAAGGAGTAATGTACTCCCGTGACATCATCTCAAATCTATTGTATCCATTTGGTTCAAAATTAGAATGAAAAGTTCGACGTCTTTTATGTCTGCTTCGTACATTTTTATGTTTTAATTTGAAATTCACTCTTCAACCTAATGGATGAGTGACACCTCATCGGTGCTCNTCCTTTCAATATGCCATGTACCCAATTACGATACTTAAACGTGACATCTATCAAAATATATAAAAGTTTAATAATTTTTGTTAATGAATTGCACGTATATTGATAAATATTCACTATTAATTATAAATTTGGGCTAGCTAGTGTCCTAAAGTAGCATGAAATTTCTCTCTAGTTACTAACACTTTTGAAAGGAATATAATTTATTCTTTAATTATATTTTTTTATAATATAGATTTATTTAAAATAATTTTTTTCTTAACGAAACTCTTGTTTTCATATCTTGTAAGATTATATTCAAGAAATAAACTCTAGGAATAAAGAAGTTATAAATAATCAAATATAGATGCTAGGATCGATTGATGAAGCAAAGACTTTAAGACGTCGCGGGAGAACAAGCACATACATCGGTAATTTAATAAAGAGATTAGAACCAAGGCGTATTGAAGTATTACGTTGAGTGTTGAAGATATCCATGCACAATACCTAATCATTGTAATGATTACCAAAGAGGATTTTGGTTTCACAAACGTTACATCCGTAGTTTTGGTTATTTGATTTGATAATTGTTTTGGATGTACTTTGCTAGCTCCCTCACTTTGTTCAGGGAGTTAGTTTTTCTTTATTTATTAGTACTGATTTTGTAAACTGATAAGTTTTCTAGTGATCTTTTCCCAGAGGTAACGCAAAAGTATGTACACTTACATATGATTAATTTTGTCTTATTTTATCCATCAAAGATTAATTGTGTGACATTATATTATTTTTTTGTATGTTGTGTTAAGGTGTTACAGCACTGCACACAACAAATGTATATTAGTAACAAAATCTTCATCTATTCAGTATTTTATGTCAAACAACTCTTTCAATTGGTATCAAGATCGACACTTGACGTTTACTAAGTGAGATTGTTGATATTTTTGTTTGAACAGGAAAAGTACTACGGATGTGTCAATTTTCAACATTGCATTTCGACCACCAATTTTGGATGGATCCAACTATGCTCTTTTGGAAATCAAAATGAGGGTCTACATAAAATCTATTGAAGAAAGAACATGAGAATGTATTATAGATGGTTGGAATCCACCAAAGACTGTTAATGAAGATGGTGATAGTTTGATTAAACCAGAAAGTGGATGGACGACTGATGAAGTCCAGATTTCGAACTTCAACTCAAAGGAACTCAATGTCATCTTCACGTTAGTTGACATAAATATGTTCAGTCTACTCACTAATTGTGTCTCTTCCAATGATGCATGAGAAATACTTCAAAACACAATGAAGATTCTGAAAGTGTGCAAAGAACCATACTAAGAATGCTAACCACCAAGTTTGAAAATTTGAGAATGAAAGAAACAGGATCTATTACTGCTTATGATTGTCGACTGCGTGATATTGACAATGAAGCATCGGGTCTTTGTGATCATATTTCTAATGAAAGACTAATCAGTAAGGTGCTAAGATCACTTCCAGAACAATTTTACATCAAGATATGTGCAATCGACAAAGGCAAAGAAACCACCAAGCTTGGTTTGGATGATCTGATAAGTTATCTCAGAACTTTTTGGATGAATCTGGATTTACAAAAGAAAGACAAAGGAAATGCCATTGAATTTCAAGTGTAAAATGATTACGACAATGATCTATTTGATCTGTTTCAGGAAATCAACGAGTATGATATGTGTGAAGAGTCCATCTCATTGATCACAAAGAAATTTGGAGAGTATCTAAAGAAGATCAAAAACAAGAAGAAATCAGGCTAGCAGCTTAAACTTCCTAACATTATTGCTCCCAAGAAAGCTCAGCGGATTGCACCTTCACAAGGACAATTTCGACCAAAGAATTATGGAAAGATTCAATCGGATGTCAAAAGACTAAACTCGATTCAATGCAAAGAGTGTTCTGGCTTCGGACATTATGCTAATGAATGTGTCAATAGACTTCTCAAAAAAAATGATTAAATGTTTCACTAAGTGATGAAGATTCTGACGAATAACAGGGATCCAGTGAAGGGGAGAATCACACTTCTATGTTTGCACTATTACAGGATAAACGCTCAATGCAAGTTAATCCACTGGTGTTTTATCTGGTGTTTCAACACTTGGTAGGAACGCATCTCCAAATTCATCAAGTTCTATCTGCATCAATGTGGCAACCTCTATTGATTCACGTGATCTGAAAAATCAGGACGTAGATGAAGAAGAATTTACTTTGGAAAATGTACAGAAACTCTATGAGTAACTATATGCTGATTGGATCGAAATGAACAAACTAAACACGATTATCTCGAAAAAGAATATAGAGTTGAAAGGTTGTGTGTCCAGACTTGAAGTGATACTAAGTAAGAATAACATATAGTTGTGCAAGACCAAGGCTGAACTTGAAAAGGTTACAAAGACTACTAAGTTCAACTCAAGCTCAACCAAACTTGACTCCATATTGATGATAGGAAAAGACTGTAAAGTCGTTCTGGGGTTTAACAATAGTGTGTTTGAATTTGGAGAATCCTCCAACTCAAGACCACAATCGTTTGTTTTGGTGAAAGAGAGTAAATATATTTCAAACTCTCCAAAAGTCAATCCTACGGTCAAAAGTCTTCGAACAAATATGAAAAATTCTACACATAAGCCTAAGAAAATGAGATGTTATTTTGTCTGTCACTATTATTTTAATCCTAGTCATATCAAACCATATTGTTTCAAGCTAATGGATGACTACATGAGCTGAGAGACTAACCGGATGTTGCACAAGGTTTCGCACAACACCAACCGCAAAACCATTGCCAAGAAAACTTTGGCAAATAAGATTTGGGTATCTAAGGGTGAAATTCATTGTACTATTGTTTATGTGAGGACTCGGATTTTCGGAGCAAATCATGTAAGCAATAAAACTCGATATTTTATCTCAAACTTGCCAATTGAAAGCCCAACTTTAGACTTAAACTTTCATCTCAAAAACCTCAAGGAGTTAGCTCAAAAGAAATTGATGTGATACAAAACCGCAAGGGCCGAATTGTAGCCACTTGTGGAAGCTAAACCTCAGCCCATGAACTCAAGTCTCAAGCTCGAAGTAGCTCCATTCATGATTTCCTAAGATGACACAAATGAAGATAAGCTAAGAATTGGACATAATCAAGATGTAAGAAGTGATGATTGAGTGTACTAAGGTGACTCTTGGTTGTGGATAAACTTTGACCACATGGAGGCTGCTTGGACCATCACCCTAGCGAATTTGGAAGGCCACAATCGGCTGAATAATTGGGGGATGGAAACGGGCACTTTTCCATCTATAAATAGACCACCTTGTGTTGATGAAATGTTACACAAATTCTCCCAAAATATCCCAAACCATCGAGCAATAAAAGGCTGGCCAAAAACCATGGCTTCCCGTCGATTTTGTGCAGGAGTTAAGTAGTTTTCTTAGGTGTTTTGCAGCCCCATTTTATTGCCCATGTTCGAGCAAGGCATAGTCCGAGTTTGATCCAAGCACATTCCGAGTTCGAGCCAAGGAGATCGAGTTTAGTTCAAACCATTAAAGCTGCTGAGTTGATGACCTTCAAGGAGAGTTTCGTGCAACAACAAATATATTTCATAATCTGGAGTTTTCTAGGGTTAGATGGCTATTATAGAAACTTTGTGAGAGAATTTTCTTCAAAAGTAATTCCTCTCGCTAAAATCACACATAAAAACTCTGAATTTATTTGGAGTTTAAAGAAAGTGACAAGAGTTTTGAGGACCTGAAAAAGAAACTCGCTTCTACCCGTTATTAGTACTCCCTGAGTAAGGCAAGAACTTCACGATTTACTGTGATGCGTCAAAAAGAGGGTTTGGATGTGTGTTTATTTTATTCAAGAAATTGTGTGATAAATTAAATTATTCCACTACATGGTGTGTTAAAGTGTTACAAACATTGCACAAAACATATATCTGATTCACACAATCTCCATTTATTTAGTAATTTTATGTAAAACAACTCTTTCAACTTTTAAAAATCAATAAATTTGAATAAGGTCTAACCGTAAAAAAAATTCTCAGCTCATGAATCCACATCGATGCAACCCTTCATGTCCACATGTCTTTTAGTATGGAACTTTGCGCCAACACAAATATAAAGAAATAAAGTTGTGTCTTGGTTAATCGCTTTTAGCTTTTGACTTACTGGTAAGCTTTTGATCCTAACACACTTGATTTGCCTCATTCCTTATTGAAAAATTATTCCTGCAAGAAAATTTTTGATTTCGTGACCAAATGTGAACATAATTGAATGGGAAATGAATTTGAATATTTGTTATCTTACCAAGTCTACACGTATTGAAAGATATGGAATAAATTCCAAGTCAAATGAGTCAATCTCAGCATCTGAATAAACCTTACCAAAGTTTTGGTTCAACACGAATTTTAACGACTTGTACCTAATTATAATACTGTAATATATAAATTAGAAAAAAATATATCAAAATCATTTGAATTGTAGTCTTTCAAGTAATCGAAGTTTGTCTTAGCATAGTAATTTTACTCTAGTTTTTTTTTTTTTTACATTTTAATCATATTTCATCGAATTCATTAAATTATTCTACGTGTCGATTTTTTGAAAAAAAATAAGGTTGAAATTAATTTTGGAGTTTGGGTTTATATTCATCGAAAGAAAATCCTCCCAATTTGTAAAAAATGGAAATGTTTTTCTCCTTTGCTTGCGGAATGCGTGAATCACTAACATTGAGGTAAAGTATCTTATTTAAATTTAACCTAATGATAAAAGAAAAAAAAAATAGTGACGAAAAAAAGCGCTCCCATTCTTATAAGCAGAACCTTAAAGTAGCTTAGTCATTTATAATTATCAATTCTATTTTAGTGTGGGTTTTGTAGTAAAATAGCATAGTGCAAGAAATACAAAGTATCAAAATTCATTTCCAGCTCATATATGTTGGGTTGAGTGTACATGAGTGAGAGTAGTATTTGGATGAGTGACGTTACGTCGCTTGATCTGGTTGGCTAGGCGGGTCGTAAAAGAAGGTGATACTGTCTCTACTGAGGATAAGGCCGACGGTAGGAAAATGGTAGGACCGATATTTAAGGGATATGAGATAGCACCAGCAGATAGATAGGCACCTTCCCAGACTCATGAGCCTAACCACCTGACCCATTAGTACTCAAATAGGTGTCATCTACGCTGCCACAAGTATAAGAAAATAAAGTTGTGTTTTAGCCAACACATATAGCTTTTAGCCTAGTGATAAGCGCTTACTTAATCCTAATACTTCATAACATAGCGATGTCATGTGTTCAAGTCTCCAAAGAAGTATGTTTCTAGCAATTTTGAATTTGATGATAACAAAATGTGTTATTGTGTTTATAATATATTTACTCAAATGTGTAGTTGATAAATGGCAAGTTGGAAGATTTGAGAAGCTAGAACTCAAATTTAATCAAGTTGGAAATATGACGAGTTGAGATATTGCGATGATATCTCATAGACAATGATCCAAATGACAAGTAGACCAAACTGTTGGAAAGAAAAGTCAATTTTATACTAGTCATATCTCAGGCCAACCAGACTAGTTAATTTTTGATGCATGGAGAAAATGACAGTGTATAATATTAATATGAGATACAGTTCCATATGGTAGTCTTGATCAGTAACTGACTATGTTAACTTATGTATGATTTAATTTTTTTTAAGGTTTTATATATTCAATTATAATAATGTAATATTGTATCGCTTAATTTGGTGGAAAATGAAAATTTTATTAGTCTAGCTTCTATATATGATTTTTGTTATTCTGGTGTAAATTGGAAAAATGAACATGACGGAAAAATAATTGTCACAAATATCGCATAAAAATCGAATAAAACATCATTCGGTTTAGGATCTTTTTTAGTTGATTTATTAATCACTCTTCCGGAGATAATAATTTTTTTCAATGATACGACGCCAATCACGAACGAAAAGGAATCGATTTATTTCACAATCCAAAATGCTTCAATATTTGTTGGTATATCTTTCTTAATAGCCAAAGCAATGTCATTGCCACTTTTTCTTTTACATGAATACATATACACATTACTTATTTATACATTAGCTACACAAAGTATAATGGATTTCAAAGGACATCATTATTAGATGAATTTCAAATTCATCTTAATTAACATGAAACACAATATAAATATGCAAAAAGGTATATTTGAATTTCATGATTTTGTTTATCTAAAACAACAAATATACACTTGAAATCTATCGATCCGAGTGTGAGTTGCTTTGACTGAAAAAATTTCAAGAGAATTTCAAATTCATTGCATATATATCTATGCAATCTCAATGACAGTTGCGATGGTTTGAAATCCATTTATCAAATCCTTCCCCAAATCAGAATTATCAATGTCAACGCAATCTAAATGATTTGATTTCAATTTATTTTTCCGTGAAATTAGGTACGACAATTTTGTCCGGAGGTTTGAGGTCTCGCGGGAAAAACTCGAAATTAAGTGAGTTTGGAGACCCGATGGCGATTTTATCCTCGTGTGGATTAAATGGGAATGCCCCCATTTGAAATAAAGGGAAAGGGGGATTGGGACCATGGCCATTGGTGAGAATTTTTATTTGGTTTCCAAACTGTACTGAGCCCAACAAGAGACTCCCTTGGTTGGTGAACATTTAATCAATCTGGTCTGGGGTGGAGAAGCCCAATACTGAAGAAGCCCACAATATGCAATCTTCTCAACTTGGCTATGGCCCAGAGTCTGATCCAGCCATATCCAAGCAATTAGGTACATTATTCGGCTCAAAAGTAAGTTCCAGTTGAGGCCCAATTATGTAAATCTCGAGATATTTCAATTCCGAGTTCAGCTTCATTGTCACAAACAATAAAGGCAACAAACATAGAATATCAAGCTTCAATTAAGCTTGATTAAGTATATTTTAGCTCAAATTCGAATTCGATTCCAAGTTTGAAAATTTTAATATTTTTTACTCGAATCATGGCTCGAGTTCAGGTTCGAAATATTCGAACATATTCGTGAATTATTATATATAAGCTCGAAATATTTTTATTTAATATGTAATTACATTATATTATAAAATATGAAAGCTATGCGGTTTGCGAAATATCGAAAAAAATAATTTGAACTCAGAGGTCTCGAAAATGCTAAAAATAAAGCTAGAAAATTCATAGCTCATTCTCTTACAATATTTTTTAAATTAAAAAAAAAAATCCAGTGGGCATAACATTACATTAAAGGCCCGTGACCTTCTTCTGTCTGGAGCTTTACCCATAATCCCGTTGACGGAAAACAAGGATCCAGCTAACGGCACTTACCTTCGGCGCAGGTTAGCACCGCCACCTTCATTCTCGATTCATCAAGGTACGTTTTCCGATTTTCTTAGATCTCATTTTCGTTCAATCCGATCTCAGTTTTGACTCCGCGAAGCTATAAACCTTGCGTTGGGCTGTAGAGCTTCGAATTAGGAAAGATTATACAATCATGAATTCGAATCACGGAAAATCGAATAACAAGGCGGGTTCGATCAATTCTTTTGATTTCGATCTGGGGCTGTGCTCGGGGCTATCGAAGCCTATGAAAGATCAGAAAAGCCAGACTTCCTCGTATGCATCAACTACGTACTCACGAAAGCCTAACGCTACGTCGTCCTGGAACCAACAGCCCAACAAGTCCTCGTGGACGCATCAGCCCGCTGTTCCGGTTCAATCTGGTGGCGTTGGATCTTTATCCGGCCCGACGTCTATGGTGGGAGATATTTTCGGGAAAAGCTGGAATTCCGCTGCCCCTGCATCGGGTGTGGGAATTGTTCAAAATAAGAACCCAAATCTGTTTGGTGATTTGCTGAACTCGGCGATGGGCCAGAATAAGGGCAGCAATAATGTTCCGCTGAAAAATGCAGCTCGCCCGGGGAGTCAGAGCACGTTCTCAATGGGAGGGGTGGCTGATTCCTTGTCGAAAAGTGGTATTTCCACTCAAACTACCGGATCCTGGGATTCTAACGCAAATAATAGTAGTGGAAATGTGAATTTTGGTAGCAACTATAATACCAGTTCGAATCCTGGTGGTGGGAATGTGAATTTGGGTGGAAATAATAGTAGAAATCCAAATCTTGGTGGTTCATCAATGAAAAGCATGGGAGGAGGTAACAACGGAGGTGGTGGGATAGGTTCAAATAAGGACCCTTTTGGGTCTTTCTTTGATTTTGGGGCTAAGAAACCTGATGTTACCAATTCAGCAAGAAAAGAAAGTGATAAGAGTGGTTTAAAGAACAATTTGTTTGGGGGATTTCAAAACCCAACTTCCCAAACAAGTGGTTCTCAATTCTCATCAGATCCTTTCAGCGCGAGTAAGACCGATCCGATTGGTGATTTTGGGTTTGTGGATATTCAGACTCAAAGTCAAAGCCAACCCACTAGGCAACCCTCAGGGGCAAGTGATTTTGACGCATTATTCTCTTCAACTTCCAATGGTGGCTCGGGGGGATATGAAGGATTTACTAGCCAGAAACTATCTGGGGATGATGATTTGGGGATAAATGCGGAGTTTGAAGGAGGGGCTGATGGAGGTGGAACGACTGAGCTCGAAGGCCTTCCTCCCCCACCTGCTGGTGTTAATGCTCCTTCCGCTAAAAATAAGGGTATGGATAATTATAAACAGGGGCAGTATGCTGATGCTATTAAATGGTTGTCTTGGGCTGTCTTTCTTTTTGAGAAGGCTGGTGATAATGATGGGACAATGGAGGTCTTGACCTGCAGGGCATCATGTTACAAGGAAGTTGGGGAGTACAAAAAGGCCGTGGCTGACTGTACAAAGGTAAACTTGTTCTATTTCTTTTATTTTCTTAAATGAAACACAATCTTCATATTCTGGCTATATCTTGTTTTAGATATTGATGTTAGGTCTATTATACTTTGCTCTAGACAAAAACAAAAGAAAAAAATAACGAGGCATGATGATTGGAATGTACTTAAGTAGATAAGTATATGGTATATGTTATGATCGTACCTTTCTTCTTTGGCTCTTTTCCCACCTGATTGTTCTTCTGAAAGGCATCACTGACCAGTGAGTGCTTTCTTGTACTCTCACCTTGCATCTGCATATTTTCCAACTTTGTCTACCATTAAAACACTTCCACCATTTAAGAATCCTTCTGCAATTTCTTACAAGAATCTTTTTGGCCCCTTTACCAAAGTACTATATTTCCACTTCTCCTTTTTCCCTCTTTTGTTTTTGTTGTTTCTCAATTTTGCAATTTAATTTCCTGATTAGCCCTTTAATATGAATGTTAAAAGGGTTTTCAAGATGCCCATTTAAAAATATTGATGGAGTGTGATATTAGGATTTGGGTCTGGCGGACTGTACGCTTTTAAAATATTAACTCTTCCATTTTGCAACAAGTGTCATTAAAAATTTGTTTTGTATATGATAGAACAAGAGCGTCATAGCAATATCATACCGGTTAATGTATTATTTTCCAACCATCTCTAAAATACTTGTGGGAATTGTGTTTTTTAGCAGTGGAAAGCATCAATGACCTGGTGCAATGTCTTATAATATTCACATTTCAGTAGACACGGGACTTGAAAGTTGCGTCATCATGTGCAGGTTCTGGAACATGATGACACAAATGTATCTGTCCTTGTGCAACGTTCTCTTCTTTATGAGAGCATGGAGAAATACAAACTCGGAGCTGAAGACCTTAGAACTGTAATGAAGCTTGATCCTGGTAATAAAGTTGCAAGAAGTACCATTCATCGCTTGACTAAGATGGCAGGATAGAAACATTCTGGATTCTCATACTCTTTTTCACTGCTGTACTTCGTACTCAACCACCTCAAAATTCAGTGTATTTTTGGAATGATATGATTCGTCACTTCTCCCACAGGTGGTATTGTCTTCTTTTTAGCTATAAATATAATCTAGCCTGATGCACTATGTCGCGAGTTTTGATTTCATTTTTGTTTGTCACAATGTGTCCTGCACAACGTTGTATTCTTTCAACAAGTTTGTAATGTCAAACTTTATTACACTTTGTGTTAATTTTATCTACTTAATATTGATGTCGAATTTCTTGTTGATTTAGCTTTTCACTGATGTGCTTCCACTGAAATTCTTCTGGTGACTTAACAGCTGTTCTGTTTTTGCTTCCCTTTGAAAAATATGCATGATCCAAGTCTCTTGGAGTTGCTCCAACCTTGTTCACATTAAAAAGGTTTTGTCGAAAGCGTAGAAATGAAGTTTAGTATCCGGCCTATGATTACCATCACTGGCCTATGATCCGATCCAAAATATGCTAAGTTCTCAACCTCCGCTGCAGAGTACTCCATGTGCCAATTCAAATTACAAACAAATTGGTCTAGTCCCGTAGAGTACGAAAGGATATTCACCACTAAAGGATCTCGCCACAATAGTATTAGACCTCCCTTCCGTCTCTGACAGTCTACTGCAAAGATGCCATCGTAATTCAATCTATTCGACCACGATCGACTTTGAGAGACTGAGCTTAGTTTCACATAAAAAGATTAAAGATGGGCTGCTTGCGTCTGGAAGATATCTAAGATCTCGGACTGCCTGTTGTTTCCCAAGCCCACATGCATTCCAAACCAAGCATATCATTGTAATCGGCGGTGAAATAGGGACTTCCTCTACCTCGTTCCCCTCATTATGTTTGACCCTTTTCACTTGCACCCTCGTACTTTCTTGAAAATCCGCATACCTTTTCCCCATATTCGAAATGTTTATACTCTTCGCAAATGTCACCAGAGAGTTTTGAATTATCCCTCACCAAGTACTTCCTTTTTTTCTTGGTTGTTTTTGGATTTACAGTAGTTTCCACGCGTGGTCATCTCCTAAAGTTTACGCCCTTTTTTCGGAAAGCCTGTCCCTACTATGGTGTAAATATTTCATCAAGTTTTACCACGAAGAAAATCTTGACCGANTATGTAATCTGGTCATATTAAAGTGATAATATCACAATGTGACAAAAGGGCAATATGACTACGTCTCATAGGGAGACGAGGCATATAATAAACATTAAAAAGGCATTTACTTCTCACACAGAAGGTGTCTAGTCTACTCTAGAAACTATACCATCAAAAATGAGCTGTCCATGTTCAGTAAACATTGCATGAAGAAGACAGATAAGATATCTTCCGTTTCGCTGATATGCTTGCGTTTATTTAAACAAAAAATATATACACATTTTTTTAACTTCCGATTCTTTCAACAAGTTTATTTTGGGCAGCATAATTTTGACCACATATGTTTCGATTGGTTGTAAGCATTATTGCCTTATTTGTCATAAGAATAACATGGACAAATTGGACTCCATTTAGGTGCCGTGATGAAGTGACCCACCACCAACTTGAACAAAGGCATTTGAGCCTAATTAGGACATAATTGCTGTCACATGGGCTTTAATACATGTACGTGTTTTTTATTTTCCATACCTACTTTCCTCCCATCTCACATCCATTTGTTTTTCAACTTTCAATCCTACAGAATTTACCAAATCGTTATTCATTTTTTTCTTATTGGGATGGAATCATATCCCAATAGGATATTGTTTGTTTTTTTTTTCCAATTTACACGGACAATGAGCGGCTCTTGGCAGGCTTCTAGATGGAGGGAACATGAATGAACCGATCTTACATCGGAAGGAGAGAGATTCCGAGACTATTCAATGTAATGGACTGTACAGTTGAAGATGGCTTAAAAGATTTGATATGTACTACTCATACCACGAAGATGTATCTTCTTTTCGGTAGCTCATCACATAAGAACTCCAAAGTTAAACGTGCTTGACTTGGGGCAATTTTGGGATGGGTGACCTCTTGGGAAGTTCCCTAGGGTGCGTGTGAGTGAGGAAATAAGCATGCTGGAAAGACTCGTCTTGATACAGTGAGGACAGTCGTCGAATCTGGGGCGTTACAGTGATTAAAAATATTTATATTTAATTTAAAGAGTAGGTCTCTTGTGAGACGATTTCACGAATCGTTATCTGTGAGACGGGTCAACCCTACCGATATTCACAATAAAAAGTAATACTCTTAGCATAAAAATTAATATTTTTTTATGGATGACCCAAATAAGATATATGTCTTACAAAATACGACCCGTGAGACCGTCTCACACAAGTTTTTGCCTAATTTAAAATAGAAGCTGAATCCAAATTTAAAGGTTAATTACATATATATCTTATCATATTAACAGAAAAAACTCAATTATTTTAAATATTATATAAATCTCCCTTCAATTAGGTGGCAAAATAACAAACAAATTCTATAATCTAACATAATAAATACATCCCTCTCATATTTGTATTTTCTTACATTTAATTCCCTAAAAATATAGAATAAATTTTAACCTAATAGTCTAAAATGTAATATAAATTCAAGTGATTATTGTGTTTTTAATTTTAGAATTTATTGGATTTATCGTTTTTTGAACAAAAAATATAATATTTTTTAACAGTTGGATTTTTTTAACTTATGATAAATCTTAGGGGTGTAAAAGCAATTATCACAATGGAACTTTTGTGAACGGGGGAGAAGTCAAAAAAGTGAGTCAACCGCAATGCTGCCTCTCCGTTACCAATCAATTCCTTCTTCCCCAATTCCAGCACGTGATTCTTATTTTCATTCTCCTCACGTGCCAGTCACGTGCTCTCCGCCTCTATCATCCCCCCTCCCCTCGCGCTTTCATTCCCCACAGCTCCAGCAAGCCTTCAGTTACCCGTCCGTGCTCCGCCGTAGCTCAGACATGTCCGCCGGAGATTCTTCTCCGCAGTCTCAGGAGGTATCTCCGCCCGATACGTTGCCTTTCGAGCTCAAGGAGGAGTCCGATTTTGATCTGATCGTGTCGTCTGATGGACTCGTTTCCATCTGTGGCTTCGGTTCGCTTCTATCCGGTGCGTGCGGTTACCTTCCGGATCAAAAATACGGAAAAGTTTTTTTTTAAAAAAAAAAAAGCGTTTGTTTGGTGTAGGGATCAATAGATTCCGCTGCCTCATTTTGGAGCTCTGCTGTTTGAATTGTTATTCATTATCCAATTTTTTTTTCTGCTAATGATTGTATATTTAATGTATCTTATTTTGCACTGCTCAAAGTAATATTGAAGAGCTTACGCAATTTGATCGCGCTTATTTTTGTTGATTTTTTCTTCTTTTTTTTGGGCTAAATTATTGTTTATTCCTATTTACAATCGGTGATAACCTTGTTCCATAGAAATATTTTTGCGACGCCAATGTAATATTTGAAATGATAATGCAGAGAGGAGTGCGAGGAGTACCTTTCCGAATTTGATAAACTTTAGAATGGCGAAATTGAATGGATTTAGGAGAGTGTTTGCTCATGTTGCTCCTATTTTCTTTGAGCGCGGGATAGCTTTGCCCGAAACCAAGGTATATCTTCTGTTTTTTTTTTGTGCTACTAGTCTTATGCTACAACCAAAAACATAACTGAAAGAGTGAGAAATCACATCTTCATTTTCGGGTTATCAATAGGTTGAGTTATCCTTCTATGGTTGCTGATATTTTATCATGCAAGGCTTGAATTATGTCTTTAGCTTAGCTATTTAGTCGAGATCGCAATATTTTGCTGACTAATGTTTGAAACTTGTGATTGGATAGAATTAAATTGGTTTAAATTTTCTTGGAGATGTTAAATTAACTAGATTCGGTTAATTGGTAGGAAAAAGATCGAAGAAGAAAACTTTGTGATGATTTTGTAGAACAAATGTACTTGGCACTTGAATTTGCGGGATTATAAGTGGGAGTACCTAAATATAAAAAGAGTTTCAAATATTTATACTCTTTAGGTGATTGGTTATACTAGGCAGCTCCTCTACCTTTGGAGTCTTACTGTTTTTAAAGTGGATGATGCTAATATTTTTTATTTATCAGGAGATATCAAGCTTAAGTGTGGAGCCATGTGAAGCCGAATCGCTTGTGATTACCATTTTTGAGATCCAGAGAACGGAGGTAAGAACATTGAACAGCCATATTCTCTGTTCAACATCTGATACAGAGCTTGAGCAGCTGAATTTGACATGTTATTTGCTTTCCTTGCTCAGGTACCCTCTTTTATGGAGAGGGAGCATGAATTCCGCTTCTTAGCTGTGAGTTTCATAGTTATTTTTGTCCTTGCAAAGATCTTCATTTATTCTTGGATGGTCAATCGCAAAGATACTAATTGACATAGTATTTAATTGAAAATTTATATCCTTAGGTGACACCAGAAACATTTAATGGGCTGTTTTACACAAGTCAAGCGGTGAGCAAAATTAAATTGCTTTTCTTCTGATATGAATGACTTATTAGTGTGTTTGCACGATAAAGAATCATATATGGCATTATTAATGCAGGTGTTGTGTGCACGCTATAGTGACGAAGAATATTTCATAAACAGATGTAAAGGTGATTTTCTTTCTTTTGGAAAACAATCCTTTTCATCTGGGTATTTTTATGCTGTTCATCTGCACTTTTATCTCATGACACTAAAAGACATTTGGTGCAGGAAGTGAAGAAATCTTCTTTCAACGGTATGGACGATATGGCATTCACAAGATTTGGTTGGATGATATTTTACCCTGTCGTGTTTATCTCCGGCACTGGTGAGTGCTGTCTTTATCAAACTTCTATACGATGGAGATTTTCCTCGAGAATACGTTATCATATTTTCATTTCATGAAACAAAGACCTTTCTTAATGCTGTTTGTTGAAATGCTTGGTTTGCGCATTTCCTATCTACTTGGATATTTCCCTGTTCCTCGATCAATTTCTGGTGAAAGCTCCATTCTGTGCATTCATTTACAATAATGTTATAGCCATAACCCGTGCTGGTGATGTGCTAAAAGATGTGAAATCATTCTGCAGTGTATTGGCAGCAAAGAACCTCGGTGATATGGCTTATGATAACTTTCTGGATCATACGTATCTAGGGGATCATAAAACAACCATCCGTGAGTACCTCTCGACTACAGGTTCAAGCATAATGGAAGAGGAGCCTCCTGAACAGCTGAAACACCGATATGGTGGTTGAATTAACCTACTCTAGATTCTTGATGTGTCAATGAAGCTGAGATCAGCACTTCATAGAGACCTTGGATATGTAGATTCTCTATCTCCACAATAATGAAGCTGAAAATCTCTCTATAGTTTTATTTTTGATCGGCTTGAATGGGAATTGGAACGTGAATTGGGATCTCAATTTTCAGCTCCTGTCATATCTGAGTTATTTTCTTGTCTGCTTTGCTCTGTTATTCCTTTTTTTTTTTGGTTTTTTTACGATGGTTAATGAAAATATGATGGGATCTCAAAGATTTCTTTTCGTTTTTTGCGTTCTTTTTTGGTAAATGTTACTGTGAACTTTGCAAGTCATTTGTCAAGCCTCTTTAATCCAAAATGCAACCAAGTCAAGATATATCATACATGTATCATTGGTGAATGGTAACTACAAAGATTTGATTTTGAGACATATATTTTACGGATTAGTGACGTTTATAAATACATGAATTCTCGATCGGTATTAAGTTGGTTCAGAAAAAACCCTTGCATCATTCGAGTTCGAGACTCTCAAGTGACCCCCATTTCACACTGCAACATACACCACAAGTAAAACTACATGTATATTTCTGAAATTGCCAAAAATGCAATTTTTATTCACCATTTCATGTTTAATACAAATCCTGAATCCACGGACTAGTCTGTCATTCTCTATGTCACGGAAATCAACATAATTTCTGAAAACCGAAACAGGCAAAATGACGAGGATGAATTGAGCATATAAATTGGCATTTCATTATATATAATTGCAACAAAAATATATGAACTGCCAAGCGTCGAACAAAACTAAAGGTTAAGCAACAAAACTTCCATCTAACCAAGGAAGAACCAGAGAACTCATTATCAGAAGAGAATTCTCCTGGGTCTTAGAAATTCCTCAATATAATCTGCTAATTTGTGTATTCATGATCTCTAAAGGGATTCATTTTCCTAGTTTTTTTCATCGACTGATTCAGTTAATGGTATGCTCAGAACACCATTCTCTATGAAGGGCTGCAGCTCTTCTGTTACAATCTCCTTCACAGTAGTCTCTGAAGTTTCCAAGTATGCTTTGATTACCTTTGAACTGAGGCAAAATGATGATGATCTTAAGAAACTATGTTACTACTACACGTATGAAATTACAGTTTGAGTAGGGAAAATAGTTTATGATGGGGAGGGACAAAATTGCCAAGATGATAAACTCTAGGAAATGTTGATATGGATAAGAAAGAGTTCTTCTGAGATAGGATCTACTAATATTATCGAAAATATTGTTAGAATATTTTCTGAGGAGGTTTTATTTCAGTTTATGAAAACCTAACCTGTGACCTTCTGCCCATATTCCACATTTCCCTTTAAGAGCTTTTTCCCATAAAACAGTGGCGAAAGCAGGGCAGTTAAGAACTAGTTTTCTGATGGTCCTGCTTGAATGAAAGTTTTCTAGAAGATGCTCTTCTTCTGGCTCATCCTGCTTAGGCTGGGCGGCTACAGATGCTATAGATTCGTGCAACAAGCCCAACTTTTCACTCAAATTGAGATAAAGAATTCCATTGGCGCCTCCAGTAGAAACCTAATAAAACCGAATGGCCCATTACCCAAAATAATCAATATCAATAACATGTTTAAGGCTGTATGGAGAGTGGGATAACGAAATAAAGTAAATCCAAGACCAATATCAATTGGAAATAAATATCATATAAAAAACAGAGACTTGCTGATGTTCACTGATATAGAAACCTTAGAATGTAAAGAACTATAATTGATACCTCATAAATGACATCCTTTCCAGATTTGGATCTTAGCAATTCCCCTGCCATTTCGTGGCACACATCAACGAGTTTCTGCAAACATAAGCAATGTGTTTACAACTTTATAAAGGGGGGGGAGGCGACTAATATCATAAAATTCCAGAAAAAACAATCATAAATAGAGCGGCGAAAAGACTGATTAAGAATTAAAAACCATATAAATAACACAAAAACATGGAGGTATAGAAAGGACAATGTAATATTATGATGAGAGCAGAGCATAATGTGCACACCTCAGCAAGTCCACTATCGACTAACAACTCTTGCCTCCGCTTAAATGGATCTTTCTTACCACCCTCATTTAGAGGTATGCTTGCATCTTCGTTGTTCCAATCATCTACGACAGCTTCACTGCCATGCAGTTCATCCTAAATAAAGAATAATTAGAACTTTGTTGAGCTAATTCTTTCAAACTGCAATTCAAAATGTTTTCTAAGCATGTTTCACAATAATGAATACAAAGTACAATGACAATGAACAAAAAAGAGGTTTGCCTTGTTACTAAGTGATGGAATGGATAGACTCAAGGATGTGATATCATCTGGACTGAAATATTGAGTAGAATTGGGATGAAGTAGCTGAAGTAAAAGACGCCTTCCATCCTGTGAAAAATAAACAAATAGAAACAAACGGTTGCATCACTATGCGTGAAAAAAATTTAAGGATCAGCAACCAAGAAAATAATGTATTGTTATTAAATCAAAACAAATAATATAACTTCTGCTGGTATGAACCAATAATGAGGCAAAACTACTGAAAACCAAAATATAATCTATATGAAGTTTATTTCTCGCATCAAAAGCATTAAAAAATTAGTAAAAATTATCAGGAATACATTCATAAGTGTCAAATGCCAAAGATCATGTTCTAACCTAAAGCAAAGGGCAAAATACAACAATACTTTAGCAAACAGTAAAACAACTTTAATTATCCCAGTTAATTTCCTTGATTCACTTTTTCACATTCACGTCAAATATATTTTAAAATAAGACCCGTAAACTACATCCAGCTCTCAATAGCTACTCTAATCATGTCATGCTCGTTGTTCTCAAAATATTTTTTATGCACCTTTTGTCTCACCAATATGTAACATTATCTTTAACATGGCACTTCAAAAACTTTATTTGAAATGCACGCCCAATCTCAAGTCAGCCTCAAATGTCAGGTAGAGCTAAAAAACGAGTGTAAAGTTTTATGCAACTAAACAAAGCAAAAGATGCTGTATTGCTGCTGATGCAAAAAGAAAAGAGAAAACCAAACCTGATGCGAAATAAGCTCCTTCAAATTTCCCTCAAGCTCACGAATGATCATCTATGATAGAAATTGTGATGCATGCACTTAGAATGAGGTTATAACAAGAGTATGAAAGAGCCTGACAAGAAAAACCAAACCTTTGATACAAGTTTTGTGTCGTCAACAATCGAAAATATGGAGACGAGTACCTGAGAAAGTTGTTGGCAAAAGCCTTGAAAGGTCACAAAAAGATATAGAAGTTCAAAAAATGGGTGAGGGGAGGGAATATAGCAATTATTAAATATATTTAAGATGACTAACATAAATTTTCCAAATAGTGAACATAGGCCCTCAGTTACAAAGCCCATCATTGGATGAAAAGTAATGATAAGCTTTGAGTGTGTTAACTGAAATGGATATTAAGGGGAAACTATGAACCTGGTCAATCACCATAGTCATACTTACCATACTCCCAAATTTGTCACGAGCAATCTTGTCAATATGGCCTTTCAAGCCTTTAATTATTTTCTTCCGTTCCTAAACAAACATGCAGTTAATGAGTGTGCCGCACCAAACCATTAAAAATGTGGTACAATAAAATCGAACATTTCTGTAATGGCACTTTTGGCGATGTTGGGATGGTACCTTGGCACTCCCATGCTTAATACAGAGAACACCAAGCCTGGATCCATCCTTTGTGTGAAACATCCTAACAAGATCTAAAGTTGACAGCTGCTGGATAATGTCTGCTGCAGAGGACTTCACAAAGATATGATTTAGGAGTATTGCCAAAAATTCAGTAAAATTTCTAAAATTATTTTACGGCAACTATAGTTGGAATGGGGAAAAATTATGACAGAACCTTATCAGCAACGCTTAGAAATTCCATTAATGTTTTGTGCACAATTGAATGGTCTAATATCCCTTTCTCCAAGATTGGCTGAAGCACAGATGCCATGTGCCGCAAAACGGATGGCTTCTGTAATTGTAGCTTTGATATCACATCTACTAACCTGTGAAAATTTTAGTTATTATGATAAAATAAAGTGAACTCTGAAAGCCAAAGTAATCATGAAATTTGTACGTAAACTTGTCACATTTTGACTCATAATGGTGTCAACATCCAACTATTCGGTGAAAGAAAAGAACTATATTGACCAACTTTCGGAGTCCACAGCCTTAAAAATCACATATTTTATTCACTCTCAGGCTACTAGATACCAAGAAAAATATGCATGCTCTATCACCAGACATACCATAATTCCATTTACTTTTAACTAACAATTGCAAATAACATTGAGCTGCCTGGTTGTTTAGTCATGAAGTTCAACTTTTTAAGTTTGTATACCCATTAAGAAAATTTCAGCTCGATGGAATCACACAAAGTATAAAAAAGAGAGCAAAATCATGTTATTGTAGTTTCAACACCACCCCATGATAGTCAACAAGTTAATGCATTACCTTGTTTCTTTCATTGTGACCAAATTTTTAAATAACTGAAGTTCTGGTGAATATAATTCTGAGAGAAGAGCTTGCTTCTGAGTCGTATTCCCCAGTTCATATGCATGTTCAATAACTACAAAACCAAGTTACTGTATTAGCAAGGCAAGTATCGAGTCATTCAAATAATCCCATTCCCAGCACAATATAGAGAGCACTAGTGCATAATACTGAAATACTAGCATATCCCATGTAAATGGACTAAAATGTCTAAGAAAACAAAATGTAAGAAAATGCTACTATTGATTCATCAAAGACTCTGCTCTTTTTTTATACATCTAAGTTTCTAATTCATTCAAATTCAATTTTCTTAAAAATTCTCAGAGATGATACGCCGTAATATACATGCAAGAAAGCTACAAAATTTAGATGTCCAAATGAGCGAGCCACAATTATGATTTAAGCTCAGAAAACGTTGATCATACCGAGTGAGCCAACCATGTGTCGAAGAAGAGCTGCAACATGACCATGGAGGGCAGAGATAATTTCTGCCAGTTGTTCTTTTGTAGCTGTAGCAAGTTAAAAAAATGTAAGTTTGTTCCAAAAGTAAAAAATGCCAAGCTTATTAATCCACGC